>NC_068990.1:41408861-41409842 GCF_001194135.2 Octopus bimaculoides | reverse complement strand
ATATATGTACACGCGCTCATGCATGTATACATAGTTGCTTACATACATATATGTATATGTGTGTATATTTGTATGTATATAGTTGTATGTGTGTGTGTGTTCTTTTATACTTCCACTGCTTTCCGTCATTGAACTCTATAACAATGAATTACCATCTTTAAGCCAGTATTTTAGTCTCTATCATTCATTTCCTCTCTCCATCATTCTCTCTGTCTCTTTTACTTCCTCTCTTTCTCCTGCTGACTCCCCTCTCCCCCCTTTCTCTCACGTTCCAGACACGCGTACGCGCGCACACACACAAAATAATTCCATTTGCCTGTAGTGAAATTATTTTTCTTCTGCGTGGCACGGCTACACCCGGCTACAATTGCACTTCGCAAATGTTGTGTTGTAGAGATGCAATATATATATATATGTAACCTAACACCACCAAACTGCTTACCTTGTCGCATGGAACGTCAGTTTCTCATGTCGCAGCGGGTCACCGTCTACTTGACGCCAATCAACCGTGTGCCCTACCACGTAGATACGTGTACGAAAGAAAACCTCCAACGATGATGTTTTATGAAATTATTTCCATTTCCTGAACTGGCCAAAGAAGGTCATATTATTCTCAGCCAGGTGCCATTTAAAAATATTCTTTGCTATGACACTGTATATTGAATGTGTGTAGCTGCAGATCTACTAGTTAAGGCATTTGAACCATAACTACCCTACTCTTTTACATGTTTCAGTCATTTGACTGTGGCCGTGTTGGAACACCGCCTTTTAGTCGAGCTAATCGAGCCCAGGACTTATTCTTTGTAAGCCTAGTACTTATTCTATCGGTCTCTGTAGCCGAACCGCTATGTTACGGGGTCGTAAACACACCAGCATCGGTTATCAAGCGATGTTGGGAGGACAAACGTAGACACACAAACATATACACACATACATACATAAATATATATATATATATATATATATATATATATATATATA
>NC_068990.1:41407335-41408577 GCF_001194135.2 Octopus bimaculoides | reverse complement strand
ATATATATATATATATATATATATATATATATACGACGGGCTTCTTTCAGTTTCCGTCTACCAAATCCACTCACTAGGCTTTGGTTGGCCCGTGGCTATAGTAGAAGACACTTGCCCAAGGTGCCATGCAGTGGGACTGAACCCGGAACCATGTGGTTGGTAAGCAAGCTACTTACCACACAGCCACTCCTGCTACTCTTACTTGCTTTAATATATTAGGATATGTCTTCAGGAAGATTTTATTTCTCTTTCTAGCAGGTTGAAGTACTTCGTAAAGGATCCCTTATTGACCAATGGTATCTCGACTGTTTAAGTCAACTGATCTTTGTTTTTAAATATATTCAGCCTCAAATCTCCATACCACAATTAATAAGTCAGTGTTTTTGGATATCAACAATACAATACAGCCCCTCCGTAAGATTAATATTTCTTGATCTTTCTATACACATTTCCTCCCCCTCTACCAGTTTATCCACCTAATTTTTCCTGTATAAATGATGTGGAAACGGTAGTATTGTATAACAATGGTAGTCTCTAGTAGTGCGAAAAAGTCAGTTCTGCAATTTGTTGTTGAACAGGCAGCACAAATGATTTTTCTTAGCGATCAAATGTTTATCATGTGCATTAGCTCGCGACCGCCATCAAATCGATGTTGCCTGAACACGTACACCGCACCACCCGATCCAGAAACCGGAACTATGATCTCGCAATTGTGTGTGCAATACCCTACCCACTTGGCCATCCGTCTTCATAGTCTTGTATAAAACAGTTTATTACGTAAAATGTACAACGCGCAGACATAGCTGTGTGAATAAGAAGTTTAATTTAAAACAATGTAGTTTCAGTCCCACATCTATGATAACTCCGGTGACCAATGCATTGTATTGAAATATAATAGACATATACTCAGAGTTTCTCTCTCTCTTTCACCAACTTTCCTAACTTCTGTGTCTGTCTCCTGGAATGTCTATCTATCTATCTATCTATCTATCTATAACAGTGGTTCCCAGCCTGCGATCCACGGACCTTTGGTGATCCGCAAAGGTAGTACTAGGGGTCCGAGAACTAAATTCAAAATTATAGACGCACGCACACACACACACACACACACACACACACACACACACACACACAAGGATAAGCATATTAAAAGGGGTCCGTGGGAAAACTCATTTAAGTAAAAGCATTGGGAACCACAGTTGGTAACCACTGTGAAAAAGGTTGGTACTACTGATCTATAAG
>NC_068990.1:41399453-41406921 GCF_001194135.2 Octopus bimaculoides | reverse complement strand
TATATATATATATATATATATATATATATATATATGTATATATCATATTTATGCATGTATACACACACATACAAACAATCACATATTCTATATACATGTTTATCTGTGTATGTGCGTGAGTGCGACTTCAGGTAGTGTTTTTCTTTCTCACCGCTTGAAGACATGTGTCGCTATGTTTATGCTCCCCTGTATCTTATCGTTTGGTGAAACGAAACCGGTGAAGAATAAAAGCTAGACTTTAAATAAATAGTGGGGTCGATTTAATCGACTAAACCCGTTTTAGGCGATGCACTAGCATGGCCAGTCTGAGGGCTGAAACGAGTAAGAGAATTAAAGCAGAAAAGAAACTTTAAAAAACGAAATTAAGGAAATTATATATCTGGCAAGAAGAGTGTCAATAAAACTGATGAATTTTCAATCTAAAAAAAATTTTACCACCTGGAATCCCCAGGCTGTCCCACAGGAAACCTAAAATTTCTTCGCTGTAGGGAAAATTTCTCAGATTAAGAATTGTACATCAGAATAAGTGACTAGTTTATTGCAGATAAGTTAACCAGATACTATGGTACGTTTGTCTTCCGTCCTTGATCATCGTGGTCATCCACGCTGTTGCTTTACATTAAGTGAAGTTGAAGTATCTCGAACAAAATGACCTCTCCACGGGCAATGGGAAAGAAATAAAGAGAAAAGAGAGGAAGACAAAGGAAATAAGTAGAGGTAAAGTACTACTGCTACTGCTACTACTACTACTACTACTACTACTACTACTACTACTACTACTACTACTACCACCACCACCACCACCACTACTACTACTACTACTACTACTACTACTACTACTACTACTTACAGGAACACAACGACGGCAATTTTGATGATGAAGTCAATGACGACATGATGAAGACGATGATGAAGATACAAGAAGAAGAAGGAGAAGAATATAAAAATATGGAGAAAAAGAGGAAAGAATGAGGAAAAGAAAGAAAGAAAGAAAGAAAGAAAGAACGAACGGGGAGGGAAAATTTTGTCAACGAAATCTGTTTTGCAGGTTTCAATAATATGGCGGAATGCTGCAAGGTTCAAGACGAAAGTATGCACGAAGTATGATGTGATCACTTCCTTTGTTTTCTGCTAGGTTTTGTTTTTGTTTTGCTTATGTATCCTCAGGGGTAGAAAATAGTGCTTTTTTTAATTTTATTTTTTTACTTTGTTGTGTGTGGCAAGGAATGGCTATCTGGGAATAGATAAATACAGTTAGTCTGTGAATTCTGTCTGCAAGACTTCAGGCTATGTATAAGAGTCGTCAGTCATCTGACGGCCATATTGCTAGAACACGCTGCTTCTCACCATCTTTTCCTACTCCACTGTGAAATTAGAAATTTTTTCAATTATATTAAATTATTGTATTATTGTAAAACTTCATCATTATTATAATATTATTATTATTTATATAATTTACTAGTACTATATTATATTGTAATATATTGTATTATCTTACATAATGTTATTATTTGTTTGCTTTATATTCATATCAGATTTTTTTTTTATTTATATTCAAGTTGAAATATTCAAGTTAATATATTTTATGACTTGCTTTTACATAATTATTTCTCAAAATTTTAGTTTCCTAGAATCATAGGAAAATCATGGATTTATTCTTGTTGTTCTCGTTATTGTTGTTATTTGGTATTGCTTCTTCTGCATCACTTACATCCCTGCTACCATCACCACCACCGCCGCCACCGCCACTGCCACCACCACCACCACCACCACCGTCGCCACCACCATCATCATCGTCGTCACCATCATCATCATCATCATCATCATCATCAACATCAGCATCGTTATCATCATCATCATCATCAACATCAGCATCGTTATCATCATCAACATCATCATCGTCATCATCATCATCATCATCATCGTCATCATCATCGTCATCATCATCGTCATCATCATCATCATCATCGTCATCATCATCATCATCATCACCGTCATCATCATCAACATCAGTATCGTCGTCATCATCATCATCATCATCATCATCATCATCATCGTTTTCTTCTTCGTCTTTCTTCACTATCTCCTTTTACATTTATTTCTGCCCCTGTCTTCCCCTTCTTTTCTGCTTCATCATAACCAGTATTGTCACCATCGTTGCCATCATCATCATCATCATCGCCATCGTCGTGATCGTTATTATCACCATCAACATCATCACCATCAGCGCAACGAAAACCCTCCACTACCTTTACTGCCGCAGCTGTCGTCATCGTGATCCCCAATATAATTCACCGTCGCCCCCCTCTCTTGTCCATTACGTCCAAATTTCCTTAGTCCCTTCAATTAAATTATTTCTCACTCCTTCCTTATCCCTGCTTCACCCTGCGTCTCATTTTTTTCAAGGGATTCTATTTTAGGTTTAAGGATAAAAATTTTTAGGAGGAAATAACTAAAATATATGTATATTTGCAAATCAAATCAAAAAGCCTTCATCATAAAAATGGTGATGATGATGATGATGATGATGATGATGGCGGCGATGATGTTGCTGATACTGTGGTGGCAGTTATGGTGGCCAAATTAGTAGTGAGAGTATGACGACAACATAAACAGCAATAGCAAGAAGAACAACTGAAGAACATCAATTAAAAAAAAGTGAGAGTGTTGTTGGGGGAGGGGAAAGGGGAGGATTTCTAATACAGTAAACCTGAAGGTGTGTAAGTACAATGCTGAAGCAACGCAAAATGGTGAAACACCCTCTGTGGAGGGCCGTAATTTAGTGCGAGGGAGAAAGATTTTTTCAAGTAGAAACATTTGAGTAATACTGAGAGAAATGGGGGCAGTTAGATAGATAGATAGATAAATAAATAGATAGATAGATAGAGAGATAGATAGATAGATAGATAGATAGATAGATAGATAGATAGATAGACAGACAGATAGATAGATAGATAGTTAGATAGATAGATAGATAGATAGATAGATAGATAGATAGATAGATAGACAGAGAGAAACATCGGGAGTGAATGCAGATATACATAAAATACACACAGATCCATAAGAGAAGGAGAAAGAGAGAGAGAGAAAGAGAGAGAGAGTGAGAGAGAGAGAGAGAGATCGTGGTATTTTTGGAGTATAGAATTAATTAGTATACAATCGTTATGAATGGAATTAGGGGAAAGGTTTAACTATTACAGAGTGAAGCGGTGTTAAAAAGGGCAAAGAAAATAAAGGGAAAAGAACGTCAAATAAAATAAACTGTGTGCGTGCGCGCGCGGTATGCGCGCGCGCGTGCGCATGCTTGAGTGTGTGTATGTACATTATGCTATAATATATTACAAAAAGTACAGAAGCAAGCGTGACTGGAGGTAAAAACTTTGTCTCCCAGCCATGTTTACTTGGGTTCAGTCCCACTGTTGTGGCACTGTAAGCGTCTACTATACCCCCGGGTCGAACAAGGCATTATGAGTGGGTTTGGTAGACAGAATCCTGTCGTGTGTGTGTGTGTGTGTGTGTGTGTGAGTGTGTGTAATATATATATATATATACTCTCTCTTTTACTCTTTTACTTGTTTCAGTCATTTGACTGCAGCCATGCTGGAGCACCGCCTTTAGTCGAGCAAATCGACCCCAGAGCTTATTCTTTGTAAGCTTAGTACTTATGCTATCGGTCTATTTTGCCCAACCGCTAAGTTACGGGGACGTAAACACACCAGCATCGGTTGTCAAGCGATGTTGGGAGTACAAAGACAGACACAAACATATACACACATGCATACACATATATATACATATACGACGGGCTTCTTCCAGTTTTCGTCTACCAAATTCACTCACAAGTCTTATATATACATACATACATACTTACATACATACATACATACATAAATATATATATATATATATATATATATATACATATATAAGAGGGTGTTAGTCTCATTCAAAATGTCGCAGGTTTAAATCCTGGGTCAGACGGCGCTTTGTGTCCTTGAGCAAGGTTCTTCATTTCATATTTCAGCCCCCTCTCTTTCGCTAGCTTATCTGTCACTTCTCCAGGATGGAAACCTAAAGGTCCTCTATTTTTACTCGCGACTACATAAACATCTTAGACACTTAGCGTACCATGTCATAGTCACTTGCAAGAGGTGACTGTACACACACATGTTTGCGTGAGTGTGTAAAGAGGTTTTTAAGTGGATGTTTTCCTTATCAGAAATAGCAGGGAAATCTCCTAGAACATTGTGGATAATGTCATCCCAGAACCATTTGTTGAAAAAAAAAAAAAACCAAGGTGAGCAAGCCTAGAACGCCTTTGGTAATGGTTCTCCTGCATTGGTAATGTGTGTGCGTGTCCATCGAAGGGTAGGAGAACCTACCCTTCGAATAAAAAGAAATAATGCGAGAAACTAAAAAATAGGAAGATTCTTGAAAAGAACCCCAGCTATTTGCTTAGTAAGATAAATATTCAGACGTTGTCAGTTGATTTGCTGTACGGCAGTAGATTATTGCTTCAGCATGTCGAGGCCAAATTTTCTATGCTGTTTGTAGGCTTCATTTCTCCAAAAACTGATTAATGAAGGTTTAGATAGTTTGATCTGGTAATTAGATGGTGAGAACCTCGGCGGAAATTGAACGAAGAACATTATTTATGGACCTCGAAAAATATGAAGGGGAACGTTGACATCGGAGTGATTTGAACATAGAGTGCATTGTAGCAGTCGCTCTGATGATTCTGCTAAGTCACCTACTGTGGTAATGTACCCTTCTGCGATATGCACAAGGCCTGAAATTTTTAAGGGGATTGTTTAACTGGTACTTATTTATCGGCCCCGAAGGGATGAAAAGCAAAGTCGATGCCGGCAACATTTGAACTGCTAGCAAAGCTGGCGTTCTAACGATTCTGCCTGCTTGTCGCTTTCGCCTCAAATTTTGGCACAAGGCCAGCAGGGCAAAGTCAAGTTCGGCGGAATTTGAACATAGAATGTAACGACGGACGAAAAGCCGTTAAGCTCGGCGTTCTAAAGATTGTGCCAGCACGCCGCTTTTATCTACCTTGGTTATAGTGTGATATAAATATTGTGAATTTTTGACAGAACAAAATGGTCGATAGCAATAACGAAGTTTCTGAATTTTCATAGTCAATCTGACAAACACACCATACGAAGAACATTTTTGAAGTCGCAATCAACATTTTAGTTAGTGCTTTAGCTAATGTTCTGTTGATTTCATGTATTTTTTTTTTTTTGTCCTTTGGCACTCCGTCGATTACGACGTCGAGGGTTCTAGTTGATCCGATCAACGGAACAGCCTGCTCGTGAAATTAACGTGCAAGTGGCTGAGCACTCCACAGACACGTGTACCCTTAACGTAGTTCTCGGGGATATTCAGCGTGCCACAGTATGACAAGGCTGGCCCTTTGAGTTACAGGCACAACAGAAACAGGAAGTAAGAGAAAGTTGTGGTGAAAGAGTACAGCAGGGTTCGCCACCATCCCCTGTCGGAGCCTCGTAGAGCTTTAGGTGTTTTCGTTCAATAAACACTCACAACGCCCGGTCTGGGAATCGAAACCGCGATCCTATGACTGCGAGTCCGCTGCCATAACCATTGGGCCATTGCGCCTCCACGGTTTTATGTATAACTACATAACATCAAACATTATTACAGCGACATAAGATATTAGTTGTGTGTGTGTGTGTACACGTGTGTGATAATCTTTTATCTGTTTCTGTTATTAGACTGCAGCCATGCTGGGGCATAGTTTTGAAGACTTTTTGGTCGAATGAATCAATCCAGTAATATTTTTTAAAGCCTGGTACTTTTTCTATCGTTATCTTTTACCAAACTGCTTAGTTACAGGGACGCAAACACACCAGCATCGGTTGTCAAGCGGTGGATGGACACGCACACACACACACACACAAACACACACACACACACACACACACACACATACACACGCACGCACGCACGCACTGGCAGAGTTTCCATGTACCAAATCTACTCACAAGGCTTTGGTCTGCCCAAGGTTATAGTAGAAGACACTAGCTTAAGGAGGCACACGGTGGAACTGAACCCGGAATCATGTGGTTGCGAATCAAACTTCGGATCTTTGTGGTTTTCGTCACTGTTTACAATTTTGTTCCAATTGTTTTCAAATTTGGTATATGGATTAAGTTTTGTATACTAATTATGAAAAGGAATTTAATTTCCCATATTATTAAAAAGTTATCAGCCTTTAAAATTTTCAAAACTATGGGTATGTTAGCTAATCAGAAGCGAGTATTTTACACATCACCGTGGCGAAAAACTTTGTAACCAAAGATGCTGCGCAAGCGCACAAGAAAGAGAAGGAGATACGAGAAACATAATCTTCTACTATGATAATCTTGTGTTTTTCTCCGTCGCAACATATGAATGAAAAAGGAAAATGATAGATGAATAAGGAATGGCCGATGGTAAACTGGTAGTGGGAGCGTTTCAACTCTGTGTGAGTGCATGTGTGTGTATTTAGAAGGGAATTATGTGAATGTGTGTGTGTGTGTGTATGTGTGTGTGTGTATATGTGTGTGTGTGTATGTGTGTGTGCAATGGAAGTGGGATGGTGAAATTTTAAACTAATAATCGTCTGTTGTCAAGTGATGGTGGGGGGGGGGCAAACACAAACAGACAAACACACACACACGCACACACACACATATATATATACGGGCTTCTTTCAGTTTCCTACCAAATCCACTCACCAGGCTTTGGTCGGCTCGAGGCTATAGTAGAAGACACTTGTCCAAGGTGCCACGCAGTGGGACTGAACCCGGAATATATAAGCAACGAATGATTTATGCGTATGTAGATATAAAATGTGGGAGAGAAAGAATGAAGCTACGAGAGTTGAATGACGTAAAAATAGTGAAATATGGAGAGACGGTGAGATAGATAGTGATTAATAGAGGAAGGTTAGACGATAGAGAGGATTAAATAGTAATAAAATAGAGTAAAAGAGAGTGGGAGGTAAAAAAAAGAGTGTCGGAATGAGAGAAGTTTGACTTAATAGTAGAGACAAGAATAAAGAATGATTGAACGAGAGAAAGACTTAATAAGATAACTCATTAAGAGGCAGATTACTCAAAAGACAGAGAAAGAGGGAAGACGAATAGAAAATAAGAGATAGCAATAGTGAGAGAAAGTGGGAGAGAGGGAGAAAGGGAAAGAGTAACAATAGAGAGAGAATAAGTGGGAGATAGAGAGAAAGCGAGAGAGAGAGAGAGAGATAAAATAGAGAGAGAATAAGTGGGAGAGAGGGAGAAATAGAGAGAGAGAGAGAGAGAAACTAGAGAGAGAATAAGTGGGAGAGAGGGAGAGAGAGAGAGAGAAAATAGAGAGAGAATAAGTGGGAGAGAGGGAGAAATAGAGAGAGAGAGAGAAACTAGAGAGAGAATAAGTGGGAGAGAGGGAGAGAGAGAGAGAG
>NC_068990.1:41396841-41398286 GCF_001194135.2 Octopus bimaculoides | reverse complement strand
GGGCGGGGGTGAAGTGAAGGTATTGGTATCATTGAGAGGTAGGTGAAGTGGTGGTGGCGGCGGTGACGGTACAGGGGGTGGTGCAGTGCAAGTGGTGGTTGCTGTCGCCGTTCATGATGTTGTTGTTGTTTAGCCCCAGGTCATCTCCGATCGAGCAAAACTATGATCAAATACAATACCAACCGTACCCATCCCGGCTTTTTCAAATGTGCAGGGTGTCCAGGAACACGTTTTTCTTCCCCACTACTTTTACTTATTTCACTCACAGGAATGTCGTCATTCTGGAGCATCGCTTTAAAGGGCCTAGTTCTCAATCATTTTTTTTTTTTTATCTATGGACACCTTTGATTACTATTCGATTCAGATGGACCCTCCCATAGCCATTCGATGTTCAAAAACTACTTTTATAGAAACCTCTTTCAAAATTCCAGTTTTTTTTTGCACAAATCAACTTGTGTAGGTTGAAATATGTAAAATGTTAGACAAAAAATAACCTGGAAAATTTTTGTAATACATACCCACAAATACATCTAAAGCAAGGGTTCTCAACTATTTTTTTTATCTATGGACCCCTTTGATTACTATTTTATTCTTGTGGACCTCCCATAACCATTCAGTGTTTAAAAACTAGTTTCATAGAATCTTCTTTCAAAATTCGCATTTTATATTTCACACATTAACTTGTGTAAGTTGATCTATGTTTGAGAAGAAATCTAGGTGTTTCTTGTAATACATACCAATACATACATCTAAAGCAAAATTTTTTCAGGGGCCCTTAAAATACTATTGTGAGTCCCCAATTCACTATTTTGTTGCGTGGACCACCAAAAATCTTATATGGACCCCGGTTGAGAACCACTGATCTAAAGCAAACACTTTTCAGCGGCCCAATAATAAAGTTGTAGGTCTCTAATTTACTATTTCGTTGCATACCCGCCTCTCGCCTAGAAATCTTATATGGACCCTCAAGGGCAATGTGGACCACGGTTGAGAACCACTGGTTTAGTGGAACAAATCGAACTTAGTATTTATTTTAAAGTCAGGAACTTATTGCACCGCTCACTTTTGCCGAACCTCTATGCTTAGACGAACTAATACTAGTTGCAAGCAGTGGAAGAATGTTTCCCCAACATATGAAAGCGAAAAATAAGCACATATGTAGGCATGCGTATATATGTATGTATGTGTGTACGTATATATAGGGAGGTACGTATATATATATTCGTATATATATGAATGAACACTTATGTATACGTAAATATGCGCGTGTGCATCATATATGTATATATGCGGATGTGTGTGTGAGTGTGTGTGTGTGTATAGTGAGTTCAAACAAGAAAAACGACAAAAAACACAACAAAAAACAACAACTCGAGGCCGTGATACATATATATATATTATATAGTAAATAATATATATGTATGTATTCTTTTACTCTTTAACGT
>NC_068990.1:41391359-41396831 GCF_001194135.2 Octopus bimaculoides | reverse complement strand
TATATATATATATATATACATATGCATATATGGGTACAGGACGTCACCAACGGTTCAAACAAGGAATACGCAAACAAACGAGTTAAATACGTAGTCGAGAAAAAAAGGAGGACAAGATAAGTAAATGCAGAGAAAGGACCCTTCATCAGTTGTCGACTGTCTATCTACTCCTCATTCGAGCATTATATATATGTATGTATTCTTTTACTCTTTAACGTGTTTGCGCGCGTGCGTGTATCAGTCTGCACTTCATGCGAAAGACCTGGCTAACAGAATAGCAGGTGAGGAAATGGCAATCCACATTGGTTAATTGCTCAGGGCGTTTCTTACAAATTGAACATCCGAGGAGATTCACCAATTAATTGGTAGGTGCATTTGTAACAGATTATAATAGCAATGAGACACACATACACACATAGATATAACCATAAGTTCTGGTTAGCAAATACTCCCGTCTACATTATTTCGAACCCAGGTTCAAAATTTCCCCAAGACACCTGATGAAGACGGGAGGGTATATCAGCAGAAACGTTACGTTAACAACAAGCAAGATGAGGACAAATATCCGTCAATTTTAAATAATGTACATAATTCCACATCTCTTAAATATAGAACTGTATTACTCCCGTTTAACAGTTATATGTTCCGGAATGTTCCAGTAATAGATGACACGTTGAAAGTTTTGAAATCGGCTTTGCACAACACGGATACAAACTAATGAACATACCCATGTCCATAGCTCAGCCATAAGCCGAGCCCTGCGGGTATATTCATAAGAAGTTCAGTGAATGTGTGATACACATACATCCTACGTCACAAGCAGTTTAATTACATTTTGCTTATCACTGGATGCCAAGACTGTTAATTATTTATTTCCGGGATTCAAAATATGTTATATAATGATATTTTACCTTTTATTATTTACTTCTAAGGCAGCGAGCTGGCAGAAGCGTTAGTACACCGGGCAAAACACATAGTGACATCCGTTTTTACGTTCTGTGTTCAAATTCTGCCAAGGTCGACTTTGCATTTCAGCTTTCGGAGTCGATAAAATGAGTACCAGTTGAGCACAAAAGTCGATGTAATAAATATTCCCCGAAACTATTGTCCTTGTGCCACAATTTGAAACCGCCATTTCACTTTCTTCACTCAGACTAGACAACGGCTAAGCGTGGGCACCTCATTGAAAGGTTTAATCAATGAAATTTATCCCAGAATTTATCTCTTTTCAAAGCTGGTATTTGCTCGATCACCCGTTTTGCCGAACCGCTAAGTAATAGTATTGTAAACAAACCAACACAAGTTGTCAAGCGGTGATAGGGACAAACTTAATTAAAAGCACATACACACATACACATGCATATATATACATGATGGACTTCCTCGTGTAATATATTGATTGGATAGGCCAAGCTACCCATTAAACACTTTCCAGACAACTGGTATGTATATATTAGTTGCTGGTCAATTGGTCTATCCAACAGTGTTACACCATTAAGCCAAGCGGGTATTTAAGGAAGGTATTCGTGGATGGTTAATGGGCCGGATGTGGTGCTGAAGAAGGAACAATAACTCCTGAAATAAGCATACACACTTTTTACCTATTTTTGCATCTTCGATTGCATTGTTTACAAGGACGTATTTGTATATGAAACGTCATGACTTTCAATATTGACTCTAAATTCTATAGAAAATTTGTATATATAAACTGTACACTTACGGCCCTGAATACATACTCACACAGGCGTACAGACACATACACACACGCACATACACTGTCTGAGTGTGTGTTCATTACCGCGAGTGCACACCCCTCCCCGTTAAACTAAATGTAGTCTTTCTTTGATATGTTGTACTTTCTGTACTTTATGATTGTACGATTTTAATTTTATGTTAAATACTTACGGACAACTATAGCCAGTCTTAAACAAAATATCAGGCTTAGGACATCTCAATATATCTAGTGGGATATTCCCTTCTTTATGCATGTACCTGATGTGTCACTACATTGATTGATGCAGCACAATTAAATGCACGAAATCCTATCCATAACGGACAGTTGCAGGATGGGTCGAAACGATCGTCGTATTGAATAAAGGCTAGTGCTAAATCAATCTTCTGTTTCCTTCATCAATTATTATTATATCAACTAACACTGCGGATTTCCTGACGTAGATCCATAGGAAATATATTCCAGCCGTGGATGACACCATGAACCTCAAACTGTGAACGTGCTTTATTCAACACACTAATTAACATATACCCATTAGTCCCCAAAATTTCACACACACCCGCACACAGACGCACACACACATGTAAGTATATATATATATAAAACAATAGAGTCGCTGAATGAGTAAGACGTTCGCTTCGCAACTAGTACCTCTCGGTTTCAATTCGATTGCGCACGTTTTTGTCATTTTCATTAGCTGCTGCACGACCGATCACTTGCGAGTAAACTGCAACGGAAAGTGAGTAGATGCCCCTCTGATTGATTTAACCACTAATTATAAAATCCACCCTTATTACATAGCGTAACTTTGATTCCATCTGATAATTACATCAAGTGTAACGTGTCCCTGGAGTACTAAGCTACACACACAATAATTCAAATATCCTGAAATTTTAGTTGTTGGAACGAATGAACAAATGCTCAGAAATTCTGACCGAGATCCAACGAATAGATAGATAGATAGATAGATAGATGTGAAGGTTAATAAAGAGGAAGAAGCCAGAATTGTACCTGTACTATTTTTGCTACAATCTGGTGGAGGAAATCCGTTGAGCATCAAATAGTTATTTAGTAACCACTGATGCTGGACACCTTTTGTTCAATAAACGACCCCAAATTTATTCGGCATTTTATAAACACTTCTCCTTGATTTCTTGTAACAGACAAAGAAAATTTTGTCAATTTTTGCCCAAGTCCATATTTGTTCTGACCTAAGTGAAGAATTAAATTGTAAAGTTCGTGTCTCAGTGAAGATCTGAACTGCAGATTGATTGTCTAGGTGAAGATTTGATCCAAAAAATTTCTGATCAAAGTAATGATCTGGGTTTCAGATTCAGGTAAGAATTTATAAAGTTTAATCTAGGTGAAGTTTTTAAGTACAGATTTCTGATTTACATGCAAATTTCTCTTTGAAAATTGATCATGAGCAGCAGTTGTTTTCACAGAAAAACATTAAAAGAATCTAAATAAACATTTTTACCAGTCACGGGACAATATCATCAATATTGATTTGAAATATTGGTACGGTGACAAGAATATTTGTAAGAAAGGGCACAGTACATAACGAGTAATCATTTTGATTGATTCTTGAACATAAAAATCAAATTAGATACTGGTGGAACACAAAACTTAAAGAAAACCAGTAAACACTACAATATATTTGTCAAACCCCTTCCAAATTGTACCCACCATTATGTTTAGATTAATAAATAATGTTAATTGGTTGACAATTGGTACTCAAGGGTATCTTAAACGGTCGATGAGCCTTTACAGGCGTTACAGGATTGGTCAAAGTGAATTTGTAATGTTTAAATCTTAGCTATCCCCTATAGGATTCCATATCTTTATTAGAATAATTTCTTTAAAAGGAAGATGTATTGTCTAAGCACAGTCATAGAGTTGTAAGTTCGATTCCTGGGCTGGGTAGCACGTTGTATCTTTGAACAAGGCAATTCCCTTCACACTGATCCAGTCTGTTCAGCTGGAATATAGAGTTCCAGCTCAGTGTTGGGTCAGCAGTCGCAAGCTTGATGTTCCACTCAATGAACATCAAGATGAGAGGATGAAAAGGCATTTGTATCTGTCCGCAACTACATGGGTACCTGAAGCAATAAGCAAAATCATAATATTTAAGACGAATTCGCATTTGTGCTCCAGTGTGACTTGTTAATAAGAAAAGATACAAAGATTTGTTTATGTGTGTATGTGAGAGAGGTGGAGGAAGAGGAGAAAGGGGAGAGATAGACAGAGAGTGAATACCATAAGTTTTAGTAACAAACGTACGACAGATTACTTACTAACAGTGGTTAACTTAAAATTGCTTGGCTAACGGCTCTGCTGCAAGCTGTAACTGACCTACTATGCTGACCATGAGGTGAAATTAACAAATATATAATTAATATAGAGCAAGAATGTTTAGCTAGAATATCTTTCATAAATTTTCATTAGGAAATTTCAAACCCCACACCACATCACCCTACAACTCTACGTCTATGTTGATTACGAATAGCAGCATGATATCAGGACCCCTAGAAACCGTAAGAGTTGATTCCCAGAATTAATTAAGCACTTCAGAGAGGGTTAAATTAAAACCAGATTTAATTAATTTTCTACACTTATCTGTCTATTTATTTGTTTCAGTGTTGTTTTCATTTATATACATACCAACGATGATTTTTATAGGTTTTAACAAAATGTTCATAACCGTCTAAATTTTCATATTTTCATGTAATTATTTTCAAAATTACTTTTAAATAGATAAAAACTAATTTTTTTTTCCAAAATGAATAGTTCAAATAATTTTCATTTTCATTCACTGAACATCGTATTAACTTCAAATATTTCCCTTAACAATTAATTCTTTACAGCTTATTTAACTAATTTTTTGTGTCGCTTTAGCTGAATATCAAGGCGAAATTTATCTAAATTTTAATCGGTATATTTAGAATTAAAAAGAAATTACTTAGAGCCCAATTTTTCAATTTAATGTTTCTTAAAGTTGAAAGCATCATTAATGATATTTTATTTTAATTTATGCTTTAAGTAAACAAATTTTAACAAAAAATACACAAGGATATTTTAATGATATAAGCACATAAAATAAAATTATCATTATGAGTAATAGAGTCATGGGAGGAAATTGAATGATGTTTTATTTAGAAAACTGAATAGGTTAAAGAGTTTTCGGATATGATCGAATGACAGTATTTTGTGTAAGTGCCTGGATGCAGTTAGAGATAAGCGATGCCAACTAGAATGGGAAATTCGGTGAATGTACAAATATTTTCTGTTTTTGCTTTAAATAACCTTCTTTATAAATAATCTTCTTTATAGATAATCTTCTTTATAAAAGAATGGACAGCAAACTTGTGTTCGTAGGTTCATATCTATTTCACACATATTTATGTCTCTGAACAGTGTTACTGTCAATAAATTTTGAAATAAGAAGTACTAAGTCACAGCAAGACCAGCGTGCGATCCGTTTGAATTCTCCCTTCAACATGCAGAAAAAAAATGTGAATTCGAAGTTTCTTCAATTGATTTCCATCTGCCTTTTACAGACACTAAATTCTCGCTAGGTTTGGCTTCTGTTTCACAAAAAGACAAATTTCAATTTGGTGATAATTTTTGCGAACATCAATCAGTGCACCATCCTTTATCTTAACTAAATATATAAGCGTGGACGTGTATGTGTGTGTGTGTGTGTGTGTGTGTGTGTGTGTGTGTGTGTGTGTGTGTGT
>NC_068990.1:41387926-41390688 GCF_001194135.2 Octopus bimaculoides | reverse complement strand
GGAATATGAACTATATATATGCATATGTGGGCACAGGACATCACGAAACGTGTACAACAAAAAAAATACGAAGTACGAGTACATGGAATATGAACTATATATATGCATATGTCTATGTGTGTATGTCTTTGTGTCTGTGTTTGTCTTCCCGTCACCGGTGTTGGTGCGTTTACGTCCCCACATTTAGTGGTTCGGCAACGAGAGACCTATAGAATAAGTACCAGGCTTTTAAAAAGAGAGGCCGATTAATTCGACTTAAAAATCCTTTATGACTGTACTCCAGCATGGCCGTAGTCAAGTGATTGAAATAAGTAAAAGAATGAAAGAATTGCTAGAGCACCACCTTGAAGGGTTTCAGTCGAATAAATCGATCCCAAGACGTATTTTTGAAACTTAATAGTTATTCTATCGGTGTCTTTCACCGAACCGCGACTTTACAGGGAGGAAGGCTTTTTACTGCATAGCCTCTCCTGCACCTATATATATATTTGCCATTTTACTCTTTTCATGCTGGGACACTGTATTCACTGCTGAGAAGTGAGAGTCCTTAGGAGGTTAGCACTTGGCGTGAATTTTAGTTTTAAACGTTTGCATCTTGATATTATTGTTTCTTCCTTCACAATTTATTTGTGGATAAGTAAATGTGTCGTGCAAAGCTTGGTTACAGGAAATTTACTTCTTATATAATTATGTTCTTATTAAAAGAGGTATCAGATGAACATTTACCTGAAAATGATGATGCACATATATGTATGCATGTATGTGTCTGTGTGTGTGTGTACATAATTATATATATAAATATTATATAGGCGCAGTCGGGGCTGTGTAGTAAGAAGCAAGCTTCCCAACCACATGGTTCCAGGTTCAGTCCCACTGGGTGGCACCTTGGGTAGGTGTCTTTTACTATAGCCTCGGGCCGACCAAAGCTCTGTGAGTGGATTTGGTAAACTGAAAGAAGCCCGTCGTGTGTGTGTGTGTGTATATATATATATATATATATATATGTATATATATATTTGTTCATAGAAAAACATGTAATCGTTACCAATATAGCCTTATACAGAAATGTTGACATAGGAATAAATTTCAATAATAATGGATATTAGCGTCAAAACTCTCTTTTAAATTAAAAACTTTATATATATATATATATATATATATATATATATGCATACATGCATACATGCACGCATGCACAACACATACACACACATGTATATACAGGGTGTTAGGGCTAAATTTGACGGCGTTGGAGAACATGAAGATTAACACTGTAGTTGAGAAAAGATTAGCTTGTGTGGAACACTGGGAGCCATCTGAATACTGGAAATGTGTTAACTGTATCATGGTGATTCGCGCTGGATATGTTAATACCGACATCATGACTGCTGCACTATGTTCTGTGAACACTTGTAATGGATGTAAGATATGACATCGACATCATGAAAGCCAAGTTCTCCCAAACTGTAATGGCTTTTGGGTGTGGTCTTCAGTAAGGGCGACGTCATGTCACCTCACAACTTTGAACAGGCCCTTAGGATCATTTCAGCTGCCTATTTGAGGCAGCTGGAGACTGTGGTCAATCCCTGGCTGCAGAGAGTTGCTGCTAGATGGTCATGTATGTGGCAGTAGGATTTGGCTCCTTGTCAAACCTTCGGGAAGAGAGAGAAGTTGTCGGATAATTTCTGCGACTTCACTCAGCTAATTTCTGGCCTCCTAATTTGTTGTTGGCACTCCGTCGCTTACGACGACGATGGTTCCAGTTGATCCGATCAACGGAACAGCGTGCTCGTGAAATTAACGTGCAAGTGGCTGAGTTATCCACAGACACGTGTACACCTTAACGTAGTTCTCGGGGATATTCAGCATGACACAGTGTGACAAGGCTGGACATTTGAATTACAGGCACAACAGAAACAGGAAGTAAGAGTGAGAGAAAGTTGTGGTGAAAGAGTACAGCAGGGTTCACTCTCATCCCCTGCCAGAGCCTCGTGGAGCTTTAGGTGTTTTCGCTCAATAAACACTCACACTGCCCGGTCTGGGAATCGAAACCGCGATCCTATGAACGCGAGTCCGCTGCCCTAACCACTGGGCCATTGCGCCTCCACCCTCCTAATTACCCTCATAATAAATCCCATGGATTCTTCTGTGTAAGGTACGGTTGAGATCGTAGTTTGATCACGAATAAGTTGCAAATTACTTAAAGGAGGTTGCATCACTAATTATGATTTTAAGTCAGTCCGCTCTTGTGGCCTTCTTGAAAGGATCACAACAAAACACCTATTTATGCATGTATGTGTGCATGTATGTTTGTATCTACGCATGTATTGATTGTGTGTGTGGGTGTGTGTTTGTGTGTGTGTGCGTGTGTGTGTGTAGATTAAGCAAACAGACATTGATCGAAAGATGATTTAATACTTTTCATTAGAGCATCATATTTATTTTTACAAGGAAATGGTTGACTGTTTCCTTATCCTTTGGTTTAGTAACCTTCACCTTGCCACTAAGTCGAAACTTCGAGTTAACCCTAAACCTTTACCTTACATAATAATTATATATGTAAATAGATGGATAGATACATTTCTTTTATTAGCCACACAGGGCTCAACGAAGATGGGACAAATACAATGTAGAGCTTTTCTTTTTGGGAGGGGGAAGGAAAAAAAGGGGGGGTCGATCAAAAGGGATCGTAGGAAGGAAAAGGGGGTAGTTCGATCAAAAGGGATCAAAAAAAAAATGGCGATCAATAGGGATCGTGTATC
>NC_068990.1:41383403-41386414 GCF_001194135.2 Octopus bimaculoides | reverse complement strand
CATGAGCTTGCTTCTCCAGGTGCCGAGCCGCAAGCCCACTGACTTATCCCGGTTGATTTTTGCTCCCGTTACCGTTTCGTAGTCTTTCAGTGTCTCGCCGACAAGCTCGATGTGCTTTTGGCTAGACACTATGACGGTGACGTCGTCCGCGTATGCCGACACGCTCGTCCCGCATCCCAACTCTCGCGGGATGCCCCTAGTTAGATCGATAGATAGTTAGTTAGTTAGTTAGATAGATAGATAGATAGATAGATAGATAGATAGATAGATAGATAGATAGATAGATAGATACAGACATATTTATGAATATTCATGAATTGACGTTTTATAACACCCGTGTATTTTCCACCTATATTCATATCTTACACTCAATTTCTCTCTCTTTGTGTCTCTCTGTCTCACCCGTCTCCCTCTCTTTCTCCTTATATTTGCTAATATCTTAATGATATGTCTGTGCATAATATCTCTCTCATATGTATATGTATGAGCAAATGTTTGCATAATGCTAATATAAGACGTCCGCCGACAAATGGTCTTACAGCGTAGTAAAATACACGGTTGCCAATATATTTTCTTTGATTTCGTTCCATGTTGATGGACATTACACTATTGTGTGTGTGTGTGTGTGTGTGTTTTACTCTTGTGTCTGTTTTACTGTTTAAGTATGTTTTCTTTCTCGTTTCTAGATAATTCGTCATGCAAAAATATTCGTCAAATAGCAAAAATGAAAGTTTTATGGAAAAGTTGAAAGGAAAAAACATCCACGTCACAGTTGCAATATTTATAAAAACATCCTAAACCTCCAATAACCGGGCGGATCTCGCACTCATTGTTATAACCTTTTCTACAGTAACTTGGTCATTTTGAATGAGTGGAGTGAAATTTTGGGTGATCTGTTGATTACAAATTAATAAAACCTTCTGGATTTGAGACGCTCGTATTTTGTCCATGTGATGTGACATATTAATAGTTCCTAGAACTTTCAGTATTAAATATGTCGTGGAATTCCTTCCTACTTCTATGGTCACAGCTACTTTAAGTACATAACGAAAATTATAATTTCCATACGTTTATATAAAAAATTATTCAATACATTCCATATTACATAAGTATTACCGTCTCCTTGGTTAATACGACTTCGTTTTATAACAGTGTATAAACATGTGTGCTTACATATATACATATACATATATGTATACGCGCACACGAAAGAAAGTAGCACTCAAATCATTTGTTAAGAGTTACACATATACACGGTGAGTCAAAAGCAGCGCCCAGTTTCTGTTTTAGAGTTGATATGATTTCCCAATTGGGAGATACTTTTGTCTCTTAAATCTCGTTCTACGGGTTTAAGATATCAAAGAGTATTAACAACATGATTCAAAATCCAGATTCAGTAACTTTAAAAACTCTCAGTAATAACGTGCAAAGCAAATCAACTAAGGCATGACTTCCCAGCAACTGGGTGCTACATTTGACTCACCCTGTATTTTAATAACTGACGAGATAAGTCTCCCCTACGGACCCACAAAACGTGAAGTGGTATGGATCTCAGTCAAATTGCTATTAAAATACCTAATATTTTCTGTCTTGATTGCTGCTATCATGTAACTCTGACACTACACTCAAGCCTATCGAAAGATTTGTGGATCATCGTCAAGTCATGTCTAGTATAGGAGTACAGTGTGGAAATATCTACAGGGCCTAAAACATTTGGTAACATCTCAAACATACCTGCACTCTGTGCCGGAGTATGTGTGTGTGTGTGTGTGTGCGCGCGCGAGTGCACTGGATCCATGAAACAGATGAGGACGCCACTGGGCCTTCAGCTACAAATAAATATATCCACTTTACCCAAGACATGTTTTGAGTCCCAATTTCATCCATGGTAGTTGGGTTCTCAGTTCCAAATGAGCATATCCGATATTGTCCATCCATGGATTATTATTATTATTACTATATGCATATAGGCGCTGGAGTGACTGTGTGGTAAGTAGCTTTTTTACCAACCACATTGATCTGGATTCAGTCCCACTATGTGGAACCTTGTAAGTACTAGGCTTACAAAGAATAAGTCCTGGGGTCGAATTGTTCGAGTAAAGTTAGTGCTCCAGCATGGCCACAGTCAAATAATAAAAGGAAGACTATATATATATATATATACATACATATATATATATATATATATATATATATATATACACACACACGCTCACACTCACTCTCTCTCACACAGACACGCGCGCGCACACACACACATAGTTACAATCAACAGTGAAAAATTAAATATATTAGTGAAAACTGGAAATATATTTAAAGCTTCACTTCCATACCCGCCAGCTTAGTTTAATTTGTCTAATTCGAAAGACACCTGTTGTTAATGACCTGATGTCTGTATTTGTAATTGTGTACCATTTCTCCGTGTTTCTCGTCCTTGTTTTCGTATACACTCGCTTGCTTTCTTCCTAAGAATCTTGTGCTCTTAGATTTTCTTGGGGCCGGCCAGATTAGAGCAGTCTCAAGTGTAACCGGCCGAAACTGCAAGGACGATCTGGTACTCGACTGAAGATAGAAAGCTCCGAATGACTTGTCCTTGTATTTTCCTGTCCTATTTGTATCGTCTGTCTGGATGTTTTGTTATCTCCTGTTACATTCTTGTTCCATTTTTTTATATTAACATAGGCGTAAGAGTGGCTGTGTGGCAAGTAACTTGCTTACGAACCACATGCATCCGGGGTCAGTCCCACTGCGTGGACCCTTGGGCAAGTGTCTTCTACTATGACCTCGGGCTAACCAAAGCCTTGTGAGTGGATTTGGTAGACTGAAACTGAAAGAAACCCGTTGTATATATGTATATGTATATGTATATATATATATATATATATGTATGTATCTGTGTTTGTGTGTCTATGTTTGCCCCCACAACATCGCTTGACAACCGATGCTGGTGTGTTTACATCCCCGTAACTTTGCGGTTCGGCAAAAAGAGACCGATTGAATAAGTACTAGGC
>NC_068990.1:41378436-41381947 GCF_001194135.2 Octopus bimaculoides | reverse complement strand
TGTGTAAATAGTATAATGTGAGCTGGTAAAAAATGCTTAGCGGTATTTCGTCTGTCTACGTTCTGAGTTCAAATTCTCACCCAGCCGACTTAGCATTTCATGCTTTCGGGCTTGACTTACCTCGCCCCTAAAATTGCTGGCCTAGTGCCAAAATTTGAAGTCAGTATACATATGTGTGTGTGTGTGTGTATTGTTGGAATTTACAGAAAAACAAAAGGCGAAGACAGTTGTATAAACAACAAACAAGCGTATTAGTTTAACGCACGGGAAGGTGAGAAAGTCTTTTACGTTTCGAGCCTACGCTCTTCAGCAGAAAGGAACACGAGGAAAGGAATTGTTCGCACAGAATTTGTTCCTCATGGTCAAACTGTTAACCAGACATTTTACTTGGCGGTTCTGAAGCGTTTGCGAGACGCGGCGAGTCGAAAACGCCTCAACTAGTAACAAAATGGAGGGTGGTGGTTACATTACGACAATGCACCTGCGCACACCTACTTGAGTGTGAGACAGTTTTTGACCAACAATGGCATGACCCCTCTTACCCACCCTCCTTATTCACCCGATCTTGCTCCCTGCAGCTTTCTTTTGTTTCCTCGAATGAACAAGACCTTAAAGGGAAACGTTTCGCAGATGTGGAGGAGGTGAAGAAAAAAAACAAAGAAAAAAACAGAGGCGTTAAAAGATATCACTTTGCAAGAGTTCTAAGGCTGCTTCTAACAGTGGAAAATGCTTCTGGGCTAAAGAATTGCTTCAAATGGGGAATACTTTGAAGGTGATAATGGTGTAAACATGTAAAACTAAGTGAATAAAATATTACAACAAAATCCCGGCTTCTTTTGGGTACCTCCTCGCATGTCTATATATAAAATTGAATTTCTCTTTGTTTATCCCTCAAAGCGAATTGAATTTCTGTCTGTTTGTTGGTTTGTTTGCCTATCAGAATGAAAGTGAAGACAGTGAATCTTTAGGAGTAGTTACACCCTGGTTCAGATTCGAAACTGTCTGTCAAAATGAACGTAAAGACTGCAAACCTGTAGGAGTAGTCTCACCCTGGTTCAGATTTGAAACTGAATATTTCAATTCTCCTTAAGCATACGACCTATCAAGTTAAATAATACCATTTAAGGAGATATAGAAGTTGTAATGATATGAGGTCTTCTGACATATTCCGGATTCCCAATCCACGAAAGGCAGCTATCCATTCAACAACTTTCTATGCATCTAGAAAATGGCCCAAGGGTTTACTTCACTGCTGAGGCAGCTGCAAATCAAGTTTCAAATCCAAAGGATACCATTTTAACAGTCTTTTTCAATCTTTGTCGTGGCGACAATATTTCAAAAGCGCTACTATATCATGTGGTTCTTTCTTATTATACATGGAGTAATAATAAATGGAATAGATGCAAAATAGGTACAAAGGTTCAAGGTCATTCTGGGATTAATATTGGTACAACAATTGGTAGAGTATATACTGAACATCCTAACGAAAATCAATGCTTTCATCTCAGAATGCTTCTTCATGTAAAAAGAGGACAAACTTCATGGGTAAGTTTGTAAGATTATGGTGAGATTTGCAGAACATATCGAGAAACGTGTTTAAAGTTAGGTTTGCTTGCAAGTGATCAGCAATGGGATGCAATCCTGGAAGAAGCTTCAATATCAAAAACACCAACGAGTTTAAGAAGTCTTTTTGCTATTATTCTCAAAAGTTGTGAGGTAAGTAATCCTCTTGAACTGTGGAATAAGTTCAGAATTGAACTTGCTGAAGATTTCAAGCACCAAGTTCAGTTGAGTAATCTCGAGCAAGATAGTTTCACTGGTGTTATATACAATACGGCTTTGATTGAAATAGAAAATCAAATTATTTCGATGGAAAGTGAACCTATAGAAAATTTAGGTCTCCCACTAACTAATAGAGGGGATCTTAACAGTCTGTTCACTGAAATAATAAAGGAAATTTCCTGATATAGAGGAACTGACCATGTACATAAATGATAATCTTCCCAAGCTTCTACTTGATCAACGTTGTGCATATTCTACTGTCTACTGGGAAAACATTTGTAATTAAACTTCTGGCTAAAGTTCGTCAAGAAAATAAAATAGTTTTAGCTACTGCCACTTCTGGAATTGCAGCAACATTACTACCCGGTGGTCGGACTGCCCATTCAACATTCAAGTTACCTTTAGATTTATCTAACAAGATCCAGTTTGTAATATATCTAAAAATTCTGCAATGGGTGAACTAATACAAAGATGTCACTTAATTGTCTGGGACGAATGTACCATGGCCCACAAAAAATCTATTGAAGCTGTGGATAGAACATTGCGAGACATTAGAAATTTTAATTTCATGATGGGAAATTTCACAGTATTATTGTTCCGAGAGGAACAAAAGTGGATGAGCTCAATGCTTCAATAAAGTTTTCTGTATTATGGCACCATGTAAAAACACTTCAACTTTCGACAAATATGAGATCGTGACTTTCAAGAGATCAATCAGTTGAACTATTTGCAGCGCAGTTTTTGAAATTCGATGAAGAGGAGTTACAATTGATGAAGAACAGTTTCTTACTCTCAATCCAATATGTAATTCTGCTGATTCCATCGATGATTTGGTGGCTGAAATCTTTCCGTATCTTCTTCATAATTACAAAAATACAGACTGGGTCTGTGACCAGGCAATCCTGGCTCCGAAAAATGTTGCTGTAAATAGCATTAATAATATGCTATTGAATAAACTTCCGGGAGAATTATTCACTCGATTGACCATATTATTGATGATCAAGATAGTGTTAACTAGCCCATCGAATTTTTGAACTCACTAGAACCACCAGGTACAGATGAAAAAATGGTCTCTTACTATGCTATTACATAATTTGTCTCAACCAAAATTATGCAATGGTACAAAATTAATTGTGCACAAACTCGTGGGAAATTGCATTGGGGCAAATATTGTCATTGGTTGCAGTAAAGGTAAGACCGTATTCATTCCTCGCATACATGTTATGCCATCTAATGTCTCATTCCAATTTAAACGGTTACAGTCTCCCATCCAAGTTTCTTTTGCCATGAACATTAATAAAAGTTAAGACCAGACACTAAAGATTCCTGGATTGCAATTTGAAGAACCATGCTCTTCAAATGGCCAACTTTATGTAGAGGTGTCACGCGTGAGAGCAAAAGCAAATCTTTTTGCTAATGCACCCCAAAATAAAACAAAAAACATTGTTTATACAGAAATGTTCACTCTTAATGCAACATGAATACTTCAATAACTTAATTTGCCATTACTATCATTACATTCAAGAATGAGTAAATTACCTATTTAAATGAATGTATTATGTAAATGCCATTAGTGTATTGATAAATAAAATAACACAAACAACTCACTTATTATTGTCATATAATAAACAAACAAAAGATCGTGTATGAAACTGATCTTCTTTCTACTTCAATTGTTAGACGTTTTTCTCTTATAAAATACCACATGCAGGAGGGGTAAATTATATAT
>NC_068990.1:41375752-41378334 GCF_001194135.2 Octopus bimaculoides | reverse complement strand
TATATAATACTTTGAATGTGGCTCCTGATAAAAGAGTAAAAGTAATTACCCAATCAACGACGGGTATTATTGCTAGTATATAGTTAAATAGCCTTTCCAATCCTAACCTTTCCTTAACATCTAGTTTAAAATTTCTTCATAAAAATCTAATCACACTAACACTAATTCTACCCCCATCTGACTACACGTAATTAGCTGGCTACACGACATAGTCGTGTAACCAGCCAATTACGCAACGACACACGCACACACACACGTGTACACACATTCATGCGTAAATATATACACAAACTCTTATGTTCAGTCTACCAAATTACTCTCACAAGGCACAAGGTTTTTGTCGTCCCGAAGCTCGATTAAAATACACTTGCCTTAGGAACCGAACTCAAGCCGTCGTGGTTGTATGTAATCATTCGGATAAGTACTTACTAAATATGCTGCAGAATCTTTATAAATTTACTTTTACCATATATGCATATAGGCGCAGGCATGGCTGTGTCGTAAGATTCTTGCCTCCCGACAGTTAAATAGTATTTAAATTATATATTATAACAGTTAAATATCATTGAAGTATTGTACTTTTGTGTGGTGCATATACAACAAAGGACAAAATATAGTTTTAGAAATTTATTTATTTGAAAAATCCTTAACGCATTCATATCTTCTTCCTTTTTCTTTACATACATCTGCCTCTAACATCGAAACTGTCCTCAATTTTTTTTACCGATCTTACAAGCTCTGTCCGATGTGAGAGTTGATATCTATTATTAATTACTTGAACTTGTCAAATTACCGAAACATTTTAATTTCGTATTATTTGTTGTCCATAATATTGATTAATGTCTTCTTCCTACTCATGCTCTTGATCCAAATTAAGGAGGTCACACTCAGTTGATTCCCTTGAATGTAAGTTAACCAGATCACGAACATTTGTATTATCCATTTCATCGAAACCAGTCTCTCTTCCAATGCTAGTTATTTTTACAAATATTTCTTCTGGTCGGTGAAATCGTTAACACAATGCCGTAAAATTAAAATATCTTCTCGAACGTTTTTCCTGTTGTTCATTGTTAGTTCTTCTTTCTGGATTATAAATATTCTCAATGGCAGCACATTGTTTTCAAAAATTCTACTAAAGAAATTGTATTTTCTGCAGTTGTAATTTTAATTGCTCAATCAGTTTTTCTCAGAAACTAAGCTTTGTGAAGTAATTAAGCCCTAGTCTATGGGTTAAAAAAAGATAGAAAGATTGTTTGTAGAGTGACTAGGAACATTGTCTATAGTTAATAAAACCGTGAAAGCAAGTTTGTGCACGGATATTTGAAGGTAAGAATTTATATTTGCAATACATTTTAAGGGTAAATTTTCAAAATCTTCATGCTTTCTTTTACATTTCATTCTAACTGAAGAGTTGAGTGACACTTTATGTTACATTTTTTTTTTCATCGATAAACAGGTTCAAGAATTTTCCGGAGGAGAACTGATTCCTCGAAATTTCGTATTCTTTTATTGTCATAAAACTTTTCAGTTATTTAATTTTACTTTTTCGAAACACCGAGATACTTCGGAACAACAATTTTGGCATTAGCTGCAGCCCCACCTGTAATACAGAGAATGTGAATTCATGCTTGAGGTTTGACTTTCTCAAACCAACTAGCACTAGAAATAATGGTTCCTCCATCTTCTGCTGGAATCTCATTTTTTTTTTATGTAACATATTCTTTAATTGTAAAGATGATATCTAAAATTTTAATTTTGACTGCCATGGTGACTATGGGAATCCTGGTTCAGTTGCAATCTTCCCTTTAAAAAGAGAAATTTCTCTCCAGTTTGATCCTGATACAGTTTATATTAACTTGTCAGCACATCTGAAATTAATACACATGTACCTTTCTACGCACAGTCACCAACTTTGCGTATAATTGTTCTAACTAACGTATTATACATTCCCATCTCTAGCGTGTTTTTCCTATGCTGTCAATACACTATATCTTTATCATTAAAGGCGAACACGTCTCTCTTCTTCACACCAAGGTTATACTGGTCAATCTTAAATTCAGAACCATTGGAAGTAAAATGGGTGCCATACGACACAAAACACAAAGCTTGCAATGCTGGAAAACACTAGCAAGATTCAATCACACAATCAATGTGTCCAATATTCATATGCACATTTCCTTGGTGAACTTAACTTATGCTTATTTCAAGCTTGCAACCTTTATTTCGTAATCTTAAAAAAAAACACAATACAGAAAAATTTATATGCTATTAGTATGATAGGTTCAGCAAGCGGTAAAACTAAACAATGGCCATATTTTCATGCTCATAAGTATAATGCCTACAAGGAGTCATTAAAATTTACATTACGTCGTGATAACAATATTTTCCACATCACCTTAGGAGAGATATTATTCAGAATTTGGCAAAAATACATAAACCGTTTAAACAAGGGAACTACGGTATTCAAAGTCATATTAATCAATGCAGAGATGCATGTTGCATGCGCCCGCACACACACACACGCACGCACGCACACACACACACACACACACACACACACACACACACACACACACACACAC
>NC_068990.1:41369975-41372896 GCF_001194135.2 Octopus bimaculoides | reverse complement strand
ACATGTGTTGTGTCTTTAAATAAATAATATACATACACACACGCACACACACACACACACACACACACACACACACACACACACACACACACACACATATATATATAATCGCGTTCTCACATGTATACGTATTTTTTTGTTTGCCGCTTCTTACGAGCGATCCTCTACGTACAACGTCATATATTGCTGAGCGTTCATCTGGAATTTTCTTTTAAATCAAGTCATCAGATTTTTTAACGAGCGAATGTTCAAGTCCCAGGTTTGATTTTCAATTAGAACAACATTACTTTGTGTGTCTTATTGATGACCGTGTAAAAGAAATGCATGAACTTCACACCACATTATTCAATTTTTCATGAAAATCTGAAAGTCAATGGTTATCAAGTTGATCTTACGTTGATTTTTACTGCGGTTGATTATAGAATCAGATAACATTGTTGCAGTTGTTGGTGGTGTTTAACCCAATCTCAACCCTGATGAGCTGACTGATGATCAAAGACATTCTGGTTGTGACCACCAACATGTCTTGATTTAAGTAATAATATACCAAGGACTACATTGTGTAATGTTATCTTCCTAAAAAAGATGGTTAGTTTGTTATTTGAGAACGATATGGTTGTTATTTTTAGTAGATCTATGAACTGCATTATGGCCTTATTGTTGGCTCACTTACACAGTCGGTTGTTTTTATATAAGCTAAGACCAATAACCATCACAGAGGAGCATGCCAACTTTATGTTATGGTGTCTTTTAGTCCTACATCAGCTCTGAACAAGTAGGCCCCTGATGAAAGACGGTCCAGGTGTAGCTATCCTATTTCATTTGCTTATGACCACATTATTTATAAGAAGGTATGGTGCAATTTAAGGGATATTTAGACACTGTTTCTAGTCGGTGCAGATGCTATTCATTTTCTCACGTGCCATTCTTACGTAGAATCTAGGCTTATGGCATTGATAGAACACACTCCGCACCATGTTATACACACTACGGTATTTAGTGTAGGCATTGCAGTAGTAAACACGGATGAGTTCTGCTTGTGTACCACTGTTTAGACACAGAACTATCGCTAAATTGGTACGGCTTATTACAATGAAGTATACTGTATCATTAGGCGTCTTGATTAAGTGTAGTTAAATTCCCGTTATAGGTATTTAGATATTCATCGTCCCCCGACAAACTGCTAATTCTACCCAAATGGCTCAATCAAGTGTACATGTAATTGTATATAAACAATTATAAAGTATGACTCAGTAGAGAGTATTATCTCACCTTCCACCTCCGAGTATACGACAATTAAACACAATTTCAGTTCTAACTCAGCAATCATCAAGTGAGATATTCTGAAACATAAGTGTACTCATAAAACTGCATCGGTGTCTCTAAACAAGCGACTACGTTGTTATTTCCTTGAGAATCGAACTAAAACCCAAAGCAATTGAAAAGAAAAAAAAAAACAATCATATATTACGTTACTTGCCATTCATCTGAATTTACGGTGATAACAGGAATCTGCCAAAATTTGTGAATTAAGCCATCGGAATACGAAAGAAAAAGCTAGTAATACAAGGGTAAGTAAAATGTCATACACACTCCCGTTTCTATAATTTATTAAAACCAAATCATGGGTGGAACAATTACATTATTTTTTGACATAGTCTCTTTGTTTTTCGATGCACTTATTCCTTTTCTACTCTAAGCACAAGTCCCGAAATTTTTGGGGAGGTGGGGGGGGGCAGTCGATTAGATCGACCCAGTACGCAACTGGTACTTAATTTATCGACCCCGAAAGAATGAAAGGCAAAGTCGACCTCGGCGGAATTTAAACCCGGAACGTAAAGACAGACGAAATACCGCTGAGCAATTGGGGACATTTTTAGAAAGTCAGGAAACGCCTTGCATCGTTTCTAGTTTCAAATGCGACCAAGATCAACTGTACCTTTTGTCCTTTCGGAATCGACGAAAACATGTCCCATTAGTTAAATCGATTTATCAACTAAAATCTGGCAGCCAGTTTATGGCATTTCGCTTTTGTGACAAACATTAATGACAAGTTCATAAATGTACAATGCATAATATTACGCATTGCTCCTCTGCGTTTGTCCATGCTACGTGTATTGCTAAAATGTGGACTGAGAGACAATGAGAGCGAGAGATGAGAAGTTTTCTGGTTGTGAATCCAGTAAGTTTACTGGTGACGTCATTCGAATGTTTCGATTTGTATACACGAAAATTTAATTCCTCAATGGTCTAGTAAGCAGTGTGCGGTGCAGGGGGTGGATGAACACACTTGATATAGTCGGGCAAGATGTGATTAATTGAAATTACATTTTTAGTGAGGAAAAAACATAAATTTTTTTTATTTACATTTAGATCACCGAAAAACCATGAAAATAAATTCCTTTTACGAAATATCATGAATGCGAAAGTAGCTAATAATAATAGTCTATAACATAAATGGTAAAAATTCTTCTTCAGTGGAAAAAAAAAAAGCAAAAAAAACCTTCAAGCCATCCACCAGACTCATGCTACGTATTTACCCTAATCTGGAATATCCTTATACCATTGCCGAAGTGTTTCTCCGAGGTTAACCGTTCACATACGCTGTTTTAATCTCACACACGGGAGAGGACGTTTGTATTCAAATGGTAATTTTCGATGAATCGAGCTGTATGGAAATAAGCCGTTTTTATGGAATATCTTCGAAAATGCATACAACAATGAATAATAGTTCATCACGTGGTTGTGTGGTAAGATGCTTGCTTCCCAACGACATTGTCCCGGGTTCAGTCCCACTGCATGGCACATTGGGCAAGTGTCTTATACTATAAACTTGGGCATACCAAAGTCTTGTGAGTGGATTTGGTGGACGTAAACTGATAGAAGCCTGTCGCATATATATATATATATATATATATATA
>NC_068990.1:41364304-41367465 GCF_001194135.2 Octopus bimaculoides | reverse complement strand
AAAATGGTTGTGTATATGTGCGTTTGAGTGCGTGTGTGTGATGGCGTGTGTGAGTGCTTCTATGCGTTTCAGCGCATTCTATTTTTATTAATAAAACTTTCACTTGCCTTCTGCCAACCGCTTTTTACATTTTATTTTCTATTCTCGTCAAGCATATTCGCATCATTTGACATTAGCACAGAATTTCACCGACATTAAAAACCTCATCCCCCTCATCTCTTTATATTTCTCTTTCTCCTCAGTTCTTTTCTTCCTTTCCGTTATTTTCTCCCCCACCCCCTCATCGCCCATTTCTCCACCTTTCTCCAATCATATTTTTCACTCCCTACAGTAAAAAGCTATCCTGACGCCCTCAACCATAAAACCACTGCTTCATACATCATTTTCCACTTTTACTCTTGAAAATAAAATATCAACAACAACAACGTTGACGGCAACAACAACAACAACAACAACAACAACTTGAACAACAATGAGAACATCGCTAATATCTGCAAGAATTTATGTCTTTTATCTCCAGATGAACAGATATGCATACATACAAAGGTTACTGTGTGAATGTGTGCGCGTGTCTATGTGTATGTGTACATGTGCGTGTGTGTAGTGCGGTGGTAGTCTCTCGTAATCCACAAAAGATGGCTAAACAACCTGCAGACTAATTTGTTTATTGTGATCAAATGTATGTTCTGTACATTAGTTCACTCCGTCAAACCGATGCTACCTGATCGTAAGTGCCGCAACCTAATTACTAATAAGATAATGCGTTGATAGATGATATCTAAAAACACTACGACCGTTTCAACATATTTATGCATCCGTAGTACACTAGTGAGATATTATGTTGTCACTATCATCTATTAAAGGTGTAAGATGCACTTCTTCAGGTGATCGTTTTAAATAAATCCTTCGTTAGATCATGCTGTTATCTCAACAATGTACTATGAGTATAAAAATGTGTCGAAATAATTGCAGTATTTGAAATAAAAGATGTCGTTCAATCTATTTTGTATTATTTAACTGTTTGTATATTAAAGAATTCCTAATATATACCCAGTAGCCTGAGTATTTCCACTGTATGATGACATAAATTAGCCAATAACTGTGGACGAAATGTGCATAGAATACTACCAGGTATTTACCCGAATCTTATCTAACTCTATATAAATAAATACGTACATCATGTATATATACATAGATTATGTATATATACATAAATACATACGTAGTTATATAGTTATGTTATATTCCGATAGGAACGTGGTAAAGCACAGCTTAAACCTCGTCCACCTTCAGAATTACCCATTACTATCGGTAGTATTATTATATATTTCCAAGTTTATGTGTGTGTATGCGTATGTATTTATGTATGTATAAGCATGTATGTAATGTATGTATAAGCATGTATGTAATCTATGTATGTATGTATGTATGTATGTATGTATGTATGTATGTAAGTTCTTTAATTACTGACTTTTGTGCTTGATTACTTTTATGAGCTCCATCAGAAACTTTTGCATGTTACCCATTACTTAATGATAAGTTTTTGTGTAGGGACTTTCGTACCTCTATGCTGGGGTGTACACATTCTCATATTCTCTTGCCTTCAAATAGTTCTTCTTAAGATCACTGTGTTGCCTCTACGCCGCATTATGAGAACTTGTCGTTTCATCTAATGCCAGTCAATAAGCCTATATTATATCATACCTTGCTTGTAGCTTCTCTATTCAGAAGTTATATATTGCTCATTTTAAATTCTTATGAAATGCTTAGGTGTACCTGTTTATTAATTGTTGTTAGCATTATTTTCTGCGAATAGGAAAGTGAGGTCCCAAGCCGGGCGAAATGCTTAGCGGTATTTCGTCTGCCGTTACGTTCTGAGTTCAAATTCCGCCGAAGTCGACTTTGCCTTTCATCCTTTCGGGGTCGATTAAATAAGTACCAGTTACGCACTGGTGTCGATGTAATCGACTTAATCCGTTTGTCTGTCCTTGTTTGTCCCCTCTATGTTTAGCCCCTTGTGAGCAATAAAGGAAAACAAAAATTATACTTTCGAGGATGATGAAATAAGTGCCAGTTGAACACTGGGGCCGAAATGTCACATTGATATGCCAGACTTTCAGAAGAATGTATTAAGTTAATCCATTGTTATTTACCAGCGTGAGTTGGGTGACAGCGCTAAATAAAAACAAAATCTTTTTCTTCTTCTGCTCACGGATATACAATTTGTGAATTATTGAAATGTGTAAAATGCCAAAAGAAAATGGAGGACATTATTTGTAATACTTAATTAGAATGTGGTCTTATATGGATTTACATGGAGTTCTAAACATTGATTAACCGTTGTATCTCATTGGAAACAGCAATGTATATGTACACGTATGCATGTGTGTGTGTGCGCGTATGTGTATGCAGACATATATTTAGGTATATGCGCATGCATGTATAATATAATAAAATCAGGAAGTTTATATAAAGGAATCAAAATCTTTTACGTAAGTTAAATATGTTTACCTTGGTTGACAATAGATTTAAAAATTGCAAGAAAATCATATCTCTCTGTTTAGTTCTTTTCAATAAAGACATTTAGATCAAATTTTCTTTGGAATATTATTGCTAGATTACTAGTTGCTCTCTTGCAGCATAACTTTGTTATTTATTTCAATTTAATATTTTTTAATATACATAGACACACACACGCGCGCTTGTGTGTGCGCGCGCGCGCGTCTGTGTGCGTGTGTGTGTGTTTTCATGTGAGCGCGCTTGCGTAAATGGCTCTGCTGCTGTTTTAAAATATACATTTTTCTCCGTTTATTTGCTCTTAATTGATCGATTAGATTCACTTTTCTATATCTCTTTTTCTTTTTTTTTCAATTTTCCTCATTTGAAATATTTCTATATCTCTTTTTTTTTTTTTTTTTGTTTTTTTTTGTTTTGCAATTTTCCTCATTTGAAAAATGTATGGCATTAGTGAATTTTGGAAATTTCTAAGCGAATTTTAATGGATTCTTTCAATAATATTTATTTTGAATTAAATGAAATTTATGTTTTTATATATCATATTTTCATTTGCAAATTATTTTTTTATATTTTCCTTCATTATTTTTCAGAAAATTAATTGAAGATAGTAAACGGAAAAATTTTTTGTAACAAAATATAATTTT
>NC_068990.1:41361424-41362861 GCF_001194135.2 Octopus bimaculoides | reverse complement strand
GAAATCGGCCACCACCATTACAGTCTCCACTTCCTATATTTTCATACAGAAAATGGCACGTAATTTAAAAACAATATTATGTAGTACTCGTCTGCGTCTGTTTCTCCTACGTATTGTACTTATATACGGATTGAAATACAAAGCCAGCGTGACATGAGAAGTGTTCTGGTTGTGAAACAAATTATGCCAGACCACACAAAATAATAGCTAACTTGCTAGCTAGACAGACAGACAGACAGACGGACGGACGGACGGACAGACAGACAGACAGACAGACGGACAAACAGATAGATAGATAGATAGATAGATAGATAGATAGATAGATAGATAGATAGATAGATAGACTGTTCACTTCAAGTATGTACACGGTGTAATCAACAAACAACCAAGCGTCGCTTTATCTTCAGTCATCACGATTAAATTATGTCAACACTATCCAATACGACATAACATTCATAAGATGAGCTTTCAAGGTAAGCATGAGGGCTAACATGTGCCCCATTTATCAACGTCAACAGTAGTTGAAGCCGTGGGTTCATTGGTAAGCTGTAGTGTATTCAATTTTATTCGTGAAGAAACCGCACGTGTAATTTTGTAAACAATCAGTTTTGCACTGGGTATGAGATAGCTGGATATCAGATAACACAGTGATTAACTAATACCACGTGTTCCTCGGAGATGGGAGGTATGGGAAAACTAAAGCGACTGCTATTGCAGGTTAAAAAATATCACATCCGGTTTGTGGCTGGTGTGTAAAAAGAGGAAACAAAGTCGCGAGAGCCCCCAGAGGCAGGAGACTTATCGAGAGTTATGTCCTTCGGCACCAAAGTATGATGAACAGTGTAACGCTGTAAGAGTTTGTATACAGTGCATGAGGGGGTTAAGGTGCTGGTATATGTTTAGGTCTTCTTGTAGGGGGACCCACTCTATATACGAGGGCAAATTTTTTCTCGCACATGGATTCTTTGACTATGAGAATATTATTATACATATGTATGTACATGTATATATAAATGGCTGGATAAGCACTGTTGAGAGGTAGTAAAAATACAATAAATGCGCCCTTTTAAAGCCTAGCTAGGCTCATGGGCCCGGTTTCCCGATTTCAATGGCGTATGTGTTCCCCAGCTGGACGGGACGCCAGTCCATCGCAGCGTTACATATTTTTGCCAGCTGAGTGGACTGGAGCAACGAGAAATGAAGTGTTTTGCTCAAGAACACAACGCGTCGCCCGGTCCAGGAATCGAAACCACAATCTTACGATCGTGATGCTGACACCCTAACCACTAAGCCACGCTCCTCCACGCTGAGAGGTAGTCAAAGTACGAAAAAGTATATCTGATGAAATTCTGGTATGAATGTGACAAGAAGAATATCACAGTAGCGGAGAGAATATGAACAATTGATCTCTTTCCTCTTCTGTGTTTTATCCTCCTA
>NC_068990.1:41352766-41361248 GCF_001194135.2 Octopus bimaculoides | reverse complement strand
GGCGTTGTGAGTGTTTATTGAGCGAAAAACACTTAAAGCTCCACGAGGCTCCGGCAGGGGAAGGTGGCGAACCCTGCTGTACTCTTTCACCACAACTTTCTCTCACTTTTACTTCTTGTTTCTGTTGTGCCTGTAATTCAAAGGGTCAGCCTTGTCACATTGTGTCACGCTGAATATCTCCGAGAACTACGTTAAGGGTACACGTGTCTGTGGAGTGCTCAGCCACTTGCACGTTAATTTCACGAGCAGGCTGTTCTGCTGATCGGATCAACTGGGACCCTCGTCGTCGTAAGCGACGGAGGGCCAACAACAACAACTCTTTAGTTTATCCTGTTGCATGATATGCTTGCAGTCCAAAAGAACGAGACAGAAAAGAGAACAAAAGAAAACTAGATGTTCAGAAAGAAATTTAGGTGAGAATGATGTTCAGAGTCATGAAGAAATGAAAATTATGAAAGAAAAAAAGCAAAAAGAAAGCTAGAAAGAAGACGGAGTAAAGCGACGGAGAAGATGAAATGCTGGAGTGGTGATGGTGGTACGTTATCGAAAATGAAGAATTATGGGAAAGGTAGCAAATATATCAAAACAATAACAAAACGAAAACAACAGCAAGGTAAACTACGTATTTTTGTAAAGACAATAACAATAACGAATAAGTAATGAAGAATATTATTCAAAGGTCAAAATATGGGACCAAGTGGTGACGGTGGTGGTGGTGGTGATTTGGTGGTGTGATAGTGGGGGGGGGTGTAATGATAATGATGGTGATGGTCGTGATAGTACTGGTGATGGTGGTGGTAATGATGATGGTGATAGTGATGGTGGTGGTTGTGGTGGTGATGGTGATGGTGATAATGGCTCAGTAATTTGGAGCAAAGGAAACTAGTCAAAGCAAGTAATTCGTCTGAGCGAAGTCAGTTTTGATAATTGAGGAAAAAGTAGACTGTTAAATGTATCCAGTTCTCCGGATCAGCTTGGCTTTTCTTTGCGAATTCGGGCGTTTTGTAGATGGTGCATCAGTAATAAATAAGTGCGCGCGCAGGCACTCACATACACACACACACACACACACATAAGCACACACGTAGAGACATAAATGCACGCATACACACATACGCACACACACACATACACACGCACAGACATGCATTCGCGTGCATGCACACATGCACATATATATAAATATATATATGCATATATATATGTATATACATATGTATATATATATATATATATTTATATATATATATATATATGTCTATATGAGTTAGAGGTTAAGCAACTATCTAAGGGATAATAAATATCCAATATACTACTGGATGTATACCTACATATCTGTCAATACACGTGTGAATGCCATTTTTTTAGTGTATATATATATGCGATTATATTCGAACAAGATATGTAAATATATAGATAAATAGAACGATATACAGATAACTAGATAGATACTGTGTTTTCCGGTATATAAGTCGACATAGTATACATACGTAGAGTAAATATTCAAGCATCCTCACTATATTTCCAAATCTTGCTGCATTTCACATGCAATTTTTGGTCCTCCAACGTCGTTTTGGTGTATCAATCGACCTACATATTTTCGATGTATATCATTGTGTGAGAAATTGGATGCGGAAATTACGGTAGATATGTAAATTGTCAAATACATTTTGACTGAAAACGAATACAAGCCTACAAACATTAATGTATGCATGAATGCATGGATATCTTTATGTATGCTTGACCTTCAAAACATCTTTTTGATTAAATTTAAAATTCTGAAATTGTCATCATGTATCAGCTTCCTCTTCGGAGGTGGTTAACAATCAAAACAAGAGTAAGATTCTGATATATCTTTTGGACATTAATATGTGCAATCTGCGATTTACAATCCCTTTTAATCTGCCTAAATAACGTTTAGAATTTTTTGTCTCATAGACGAAAGCCTCTTTGACACAAATATAAACATACTTGAAGTTTGATTATACAAGTGTTATGTTCCTAATATTATTAGTTGCCAACAGCTGCATTTAATTTCTGTTGTGTAATTTAGCTGTTTGTTGCGTATCTAAAATCTTCATCATTGTAATGCTTATAATTTACAATTTCAGGCAATTATGTTTTACATGGTGCATTTGTACTTTACCGATGCATTTGATTGTACATATCATCAGTACACCTTAGTGACTCTAGATTCTACATCATTGTAACTACTTAGCGTTCGACCTTCTGAGCTATACTTTTCAAGACGTACGCGCTACAGTGCTTATGTTATGATATAGTGCCTGACATGAAGGAAATAGATACCATTTCAAACAATGGCAACTATGTGGGTTAAACATTTTCTATGCTAATTACACATAGCCGATATTAAATTTTACATAATGGTGCATTACCAATAAGCTTATCCCTTTCGGGCATTAGACATTTGATAGCTTTGTCTTTTGAATTACAAAGCAATCCTCATCACTGCGAAATGTAGCAGTTGCTAGCCAAACTACTCTACTTAGCTTTGTTAACGCCGCTTTCAATCTTAAAGGCAACCATGGTTAAGTATATCTATTCTGATGAGCAGACACCGTTTCTACGGCTTCACTAAAGTGAAGCTGTTCAGCTATAAGGTATTACTAAGGAGCTCTCTATCTTTCCTTTCCAGCCAACATGCGGGTATGCTTCAAGTGTTCCCAATGACACTTAGTGGTTAATATATTACCCAGAAGCTGCCGAACAAATATAACATTCGACATTATATATATCTCCCTCCTTTGACCTAAAATCCATTAATAATACCTTATGTGATATTGAGCTTTCTCGTTCGCAGTTGGATTTCAGCTATTTTAAGCGTCTAGCCTAGCTTTGCCACGGTCTGATATAAGCCCTGGCAGAGCTAATCAATGGGTATATATGGGAGTAGGGGTATTAGTCTTCCTCTTTGAGTGTTTATTCTCGGTTGGTAATATCTCGTTTTTTTGTTAATCCAAAGCTACTTGTGGCATTACAAATAATAGAGTCAGGTTGTATGGCAGAGGTTATTTCTTCTTTGTTAAAATCACTCTAAATTAAGAAAAGAATTTGCGAAAGAATAAATGTACGTATAGGCTTATAGGCGCAGGCCTGGCTGTATGGTAAGACGCTTGCTTTCCACCCAAGCTTCTTATGGTACTTTGGACAAGTGTCATCTACTATAGCCTCGGGCCCACCAAAGCCTTGTGAGTGGGTTTGATAGATGGAAACTGAAAGAATCCCATCGTATATATATATATATATATATATATATATATATATATATATATATGTGTGTGTGTGTGTGTGTGTGCGTGTGTATGTGTGTGTGTTGGTGTCATTGTATCTGTGTTTGTCCCTCACTACCGCTTGACAACCAGTGTTGGTGTGTTTACCTCACGGTTACCTAGCAGGCTCGCTAATAGTGATCGATAAAATAAGTACCAGTCATTAGACTGTGAAGCACCGTCTTGAAGAATTTTTAGGCAAATGAATCGACCCCAGTAGATTTTCTTTTCTAAGCCTGATAATAATAATGATAATAATTAAAGATGTATGTGAATATAAATTTCAAATTTTGGCACAAACTAGTAATTTCGGCCACATTGCTAACAAATCTGCCAGACATGCATCAATATATGTGTGCATGTGCGTGTGTGTGTGTGTGTGTGTGTGTGTGTGTGTGTGTCTGCGAATGCATGTCTGTGCATCTGTATCAGTTTGCATAAGAGTCGTTGACAGCCTTATCATTAAAATTACCAATATTCCAGCCTTTTAACTCGATGACTTAAACACGCACGCGCACACACACACACATACATACACACACACGCACACGCACATATGCATATATATTCCAGTATTAAAAAAAACACGTTAGACGGTTGGACTATTAAGAATTTTAATGGTAATGTTGATAATGAATTTATAACTTGTTTATTATGTATTTCGTAATGCTGTGAAATGACAAACACAGCAGAACTAAAAAAAAGTTTGTAGGTGTTGGTACATGAATATTTTGTTAACGGTTGTCAAACTAACATCAACATGCAAATTAGTTTATGCTAGATAAAACACATTTTCTGTATGCACACTAGCTCGCCATTACTTCCTGGCATCACGAGTGCTAACTGGAGTTCAACGAGCTCTGATGAGGATTCATTTCATCTGTAGAGATTTGTGGTATATTCCCTTAGTATCACTTCACGGCCTAACTATGAATATTCGATCTAATGTAGCAGCCTCCAATGAGTCATTCGACCAGATAGAAATGTCAGCTAAGTATATCTTAAATTACACCCTAATGTTTTAATAAATAAAAAATACATTGGCTAATGTAATCGTGAACAGTTATGCTATAATTAAATAAAAGAAGGGATGATCACGGCTGGAATGCATTTGAGCATAATTTGGAGTTTTGCCTTAGAACTATTGTGAAATGAAAATTGAACTGTGAGTGTTATTACAACAATAGTTGCAGCAACAACGTATACATCATCTCTGGATACACTTCAGCACCACAAATTTTCATTAACGACATCATAATCGTCACCTTCGTTACTATCATGACTTTTACCATTCATTTCTCCGGAGTCAATGTTGTCGACTATTCCACTCTCTCCTAAAAATTACAAACTCTGTGCCTAAAACAGAAACCATTTCAAAGTGGCGAGCTAACAGAATTAGACAAATGTTCAGCGGCATTTCGTCCAGCTGTACGTTCTAAGTTCGAATTCCACGGCGTCAATGAAATAAGTACCAGTCGCGTACTGGAGTTGATCTAATCGACTGGCTCCTTCCCTCAAAATTTCAGACATTGTGTCTATAACACAAAGGATTCTTTTTTATTTACCTATTTCAAAATTTGGGTTATTCTTGGATAACAAGTCATGTGACCTCAGCCATCTAAGAACTTTCGAATGATCTTCGCTGTGCTTAACAATCTGACCAGTTGCATGTATTATATCTGCTTCTACAAGTCAATCTTTTCTGTCCACCTTAAGCATCTTTCCCGTCGTTCCTAAGGCTCCAATGACAATTGGGGTGCCCTCACGTTCTCTGTAACCTCACAGTCTCCCTATCTCTCTCTTCAAGTCCTTGTTGATTTTTTTTCTATTATTTTGGTATCAAATAGACAGGTCACATCAATTGTGTAGCGAGACCGCTCCTTCTCACTCACCAAGAAATCTGGTCTGTTATGCTCTAAGACATGATACGTTTGGGTAGGCAAGTCCCAAGAAGCTTAATCTCATAATTCTCAGTCACTTTTTCAAGTGCTTGTTCAGACTACTTTTATCCTGATGGAAGTCCATACTTCTTGCACATTTCCCAGTGGATGATCTTTGCAACATTATAATATCTCCAGGATAACTACTGTTTCTGTGCGAGTTTGGAACATTCACTTACTATTATGAGGGTTAGTGTTTCTTCTCGTTCGTCGCACAAACTGTTTAATGGTGATACATTGGCTCATGTCCGACATTTTGTGCTATTTGACCCGAAGATTTTATCCTGAGCAACTAGGATTAATCCTTCTCTCTTCTTTTTGAGAAATTATCACCACTGATGCAGCGAAAGTGGCAGAATCGTTAGCGCGCTAGACGAAATACTTAGTGGTATTTCGCCCGCCGCTATGTTCTGAGTTCAAATTCTGCCGAAGTCGACTTTGCCTTTCATCCTTTCGAGATCGATAAAATAAGCACCAGTTGAACACTGGGATCGATGTAATTGACTCATCTCTCAACCAAAACTGTGGCAAGATTTGAAACCAATAAAAGAAATCATCCTCATCATTATTATTATTATCATTATTGGTGTTGTTGTTGTTGTTATTTTACTCTCAGAGCTCTCGATTTTACTTGCCCTGGTTAATTCTGTAGGAGCGGACAGCGACTTGTTGTCAATGGTCTCACAAGGTCTTCTCCCACGATGCTGATCATCCAAGTACCAGCCTCAAACTCCTCGCTGTCCCCAATAAAGTAGTTTGTCTAAGCACGTTCTACCCTCATGTCAATCCCAATTTCTCCTACAAATACCTGAAACTTTGTTGTTAATGCTCCCAATATTCCCTACATCTACTGCGATGACAAGTTCTTTATTGGCCACATTCGTGCATCATTTCATCATTTTGTGGCTTGTACTTTTCGATCATTTTTCAGCTCTTCATCACACACCCGGGCATTCCCAGGTAAAGCAATATCTATGATCTTGGTTTCCTTCTTTCTTTTATCCACTACAACAATGTCTGTCTGATCCCCGACCATCAATCACTGAGTCACAATGGTTTGTAAAATCCCATCCGATGTTATACTCATTATTCTCGATGATTCTTTCTGGTTTATGTTCTTTCCATTTCTGCGTTCTTTCAAGACCGTACTTCTCGCACAACCTCTAGTGAACAAACTTAGCTACGTTATTATGCCTCGTTTTGTAGCGTTTGTGGGCCAGTTTGCTACACTCACTCACAATATGGTGAGATTGTTTCGTTCACGGAGATGTGAGTTCGAGTCCCACAGCTAACCACCTACACTTTTTTTTCTGCAAAATAGGGGTAGTTTATCCTGTTCAGGCTATATTATTAGCATTATCTTGCGTTCAAGAATTTAAAAATCACTTCTTTAACTTTCTAAGACATCTCAACGCTTCTAAAAGCAAACTTCGTTTGTTTGTTTACGTTTATAGTAATTTGAATTTATTATTAAATTTATTTTTATTATTATTATTATTATTATTATTATTATTATTATTATTATTATTGTTGTTGTTGTTATTGTTATTATTATTATTATCATTATTATTATCATTATTATTATTATTATTATTATTATTATTATTATCATTATTATTATCATTATTATTATCATTATTATTATCATTATTATTATCATTATTATTATTATTATTATTATTATTATTATTATTATTATTATTATTATTATTGTTATTATTATTATTATTATTATTATCGTCATCATCATTATTTCAACTGTGGTCTTAACAGCTATGTTTATTATTAGCAATAGCACTATCACAAATATCATCACTGCAACCATCATCTTCATCACAATTAGTACCAGGAAAATTAATCTCATCATATCATGCCATCATCATCATCATCATCATCATCATCATCATCATCATCATCATCATCATCATTTCAACCACTGCCATCCAATTCACCTCCACCTCCTTTTTCTCCAATTTCTGTGCTAAATCCTCCTCCGCCTCATTATCATCATCCATCATCATTATTAACATCATCCACATCAAACTCTTCCTCCCATGTGTCTCCCACGTGACTCTTATTTCATACGACAGAATTAATTTTTAAAAACTCCCCACAGTAATAACAAAATAGTTTAAGTTTGATTTACGCTAGTGGGTGGTGAGGATTGTCTCTTGGGGCCAAAGGCTGACCCATGCGCCTAGCATAGGGCTTCCTCTAGACTAGGGCTTTATTAATGGACTCTAATTATATTGGTGTCATTGTTTTGTTTCGTGTGTGTGTGTGTGTGTGTGTGTGTGTGTGCGTGTGAAATTGTAATAAAACTATTGTGGTGTGTATGTGTTTTTATGTTTCTGTATGCATGTGTGTGATCGTATGCATACATGTACGGGCGATCCGTCTAATGGGCGCTTAGGAGACGTGTAAAGGAGTGCGATAGTGTGTATGCATGTGTATGCGTATGATTTTGCGTGCTTGCATATCATTTTGCTGATGTGCATGTTATGTGCGTACGAATATGTGAGTGTATGCATCTGTGTGTGTGTGTGTGTGTGGTGTCCATGTATGTGTATGTGTGTATACGAGAGAAATGGTAACCTAAAAGTAGAGACGGAAGCATGTTAGTAAATATGCGAGTGTGGGGGTGAGGATAAAGTGATTGTCTGTATGTGTGTATACATTTGAGTATATAACTGTTTGTTCGAAATCTATGCGTGTGTACTTGTGTCGATCTCTATTAATGTGTGTGTAGTGTAAATGCGTATATGGGTATATGTGTGTGAGTTAGTTCATGCGTATGATTTTCAGTGTAATTCATGATGCGTGCATGATTCTATAATGTTATTCTCTGTGTGTATGCGAGTGTATGGAATTGTGCAGTATACCTGTGTATGTTTAGGCCTGTGTTTGCATTTGTATAATTCAAACTTGTAGTATTATTACATATGTTTATGTGTTTAGCTCCTGCTAGTGTGAACAAGAGTGTGTGCACATATGTATGTACGCAGGAGTTCATCTAAGAAGAATTATATCAGGCACGCACTGCTGTTCTTTTTTATTTTGCTTTCATATTTCTTTTTTGTTCTATTCCGTGAATGCTAAAATTCAATACAAGCAAATATTTTTGAACTGCCATGAAAATTCCAAACCTTCCAAACGTTCGTGTGCATACGTATGTACATATGAATCTGTTATGCGTGTGTACTTACGTATACAAGAATGTATGTGTGTGTATATATATATATATATATATAT
>NC_068990.1:41347320-41352304 GCF_001194135.2 Octopus bimaculoides | reverse complement strand
TATCGGTCTTTTTTGTCGAACTACTAAGTTACGGGGACGTAAACACACCAGCATCTGTTGTCAAGCGATGTTGGGGGACAAACACAGACACACACACACACAGACACACACACACACACACACACACACACACACACACGCACGCACACATATATGGCGTTTTTATTGAATAAATTTACTTTTTAGTATTTCAAGATACTTTCATGTAATTTTGATAAATATATCTGTTAAAATGAGATGTAATTTAGACGCCAATTTATTCACCGCACCCTGTGTTTATATATATATATATATATACATTCATACCTATATGTGTGTGTATTCAAATATGCGTCTATGTATATGGCTATGTATATAAGTATGTATGCGTGTATGTATATATGCGCACATGTATGTAGTCATGGATGTCAGTGAATGTGTGTAGTTATATTTTTTTACCTATTGCATGCATACATGTACTTGACTTCATGTCTACACCTTAGTATATACACTTATTGCACTGTAAACTTTTGGAATATGTTGCATATTTTGTCAGTACCATTAAAGTCTTGTATCTGCAATTTTCTAATTAATCAAGTCCTAAGTCCTTTCTGGTTTTGTGAAGTCCATCTTCTCAAGCCAGTTAGCTATATAATTCAGTTGCCCTAATAGTAACAGATAAAGTATTCGTATACTATATACAAACGATTCTGCCAGCTTGACACCATAGATTATACTTTAATATTGCCTATTGGTTCCAAATCAACGACAAATGCGAGGAATTTGAAATCCAGAAATTTTTAAAGACTGTTAAAATATTACAATAGCCTATGGTTCCCCTCTTGTATGTGCTTAAAACTGTTATGAACCAATTGATGTAGTGATCTTTGTTTATTAGAGGCTATTTTTGTTGCTGTTTAATCCTATATTCGCTCGGATATAACAAGTGTTCTAGTTGTGACCATCTCTTATTTCATGGCTAGGAGCAAATAACCCTGCATCTGTTTTTACGATAGTAGGTGTGAACAGAGGAAAATTTAACTATTTCTTGCAGATGAAATGGCCAACTTAAGTCTTCCTTCTTGGCTCATATTAAGCAGAAGTAAAGACATTTATTCAAACAATGAACACATCAACTTGCTATTTTCTATCAACTCATTATCTTCTCTTTCATGTTTATTATGAAACAAAATTATCATGGTCTATTATATTTTATATTTGATTTTATTGTTCCTCTATCCCCCAGTGTTTTACGTCTACAAGGGAATGATGGGTCATATTTCTTCACAACCCTACAACAACTAAATATCGAACATGTCCTCAACAATAGATCACATTTTTATGCTTCACTGCACACTTTCATTCTCTTTTTTCATTATGCATATTCTTTATTTATATTTTAATTTTTTTTCTCTCATAACCCTTTGCCCTTCCATCCATCTAGAATTGGTCCCGGCCTTCGGGTTTCGGATTCACCGATCCCCATCTAAACTTCCATAAACAACATATTTTTTATACCAGAACCCCAGCCGTTACCATACCCCAGAGCGCAACCACCGCCACTGTCTTGCCTCTAACGTAAATATAACCCTCACAAATCATCCAAAATACCACCTTCATCAGTCTAAATAATGGTTCTATCATCATTATTATAACCACAACTACCACCACCAGCCACAGCAACATTGACAACGCCATGAAGCTACTACGACGCCATCACAACAAATACTACCATAATAAATTTCGAAAACGAAGCTATTCCTCCTCCACCTCCTTTTACTACTACTGCTGCTGCTGCTGCTGCTACTACTACTACTACTACTACTACTACTAATAATAATAATAATAATAATAATAATAATAATAATAACAACAACAACAACAACAACAGCAACAATAATAATAATAATAATAATAATAATAATAATAATAATAATAATAATAATAATAATAATAAGCAGAAGAAGAAGAAGAAGAAGAAGAAGAAGAAGAAGAAGAAGAAGAAGAAGAAGAAGAAGAAGAAGAAGAAGAAGACGAAGAAGAAGAAGACGAAGAGACCTTCCTATTAAAAGCACAAGACCTGACATTTAGGTGGAAGGAGCTAGTCCATTACATCGATCTCAGTGCTTGGCTGGTACTTATTTCATCGAAACTGAAGGGATGAAAGGCATAATTGATCTCGCCGAAAATTGGACTCAGACTGTAAAGCCGGAGGAAATGATGCTAAGCATTTTTTCCGGTGTACCAATGATGCTTCCAGCTCGCCACCTTAGTAATAATTCTTACTATTATCTGCACAAGGCCCGAAATTTTTGGGGAAGGAATAGTCGATTACATCGACCCCAGTACTCAACTCGTTGTTATGTACTTCGTCAAGCTCGACCTCAATGAATTTGAACTCACAACGATTCAAAATTCTCTTGAAATCAAAACTCAACTCAAGGAACCTTGTGACTGCCATTAATATATGGACTGTTGCTATAGTCCATTATAGTGCAGCCATCCTGAAATGGATACAAGCGGAGATAATCCAACTTCGAATGTGTAGGAAGAGGGTCGAAAGCGTGGCTTCCATTGTTAGTGCTTGTGAAAATCTTGCGCAGAAAGAGCACAAGCGCAGAAAGAGCACAAGCGCAGACACGACAAGGTAGCTCAAAAACTTCACTGGCTACTATACCGGAAGTATGGATACTAGGTAAGGGGTGCTTGGTACCAACATACACCGGAAAAGGTGATGGACGTAAAGGAGAGGGTAAAACTCCTCTGGGACTATGACTTCCAGACAGACAAAGTGTTAGAACACTGAAGGCCGGATATAGTAAACTTTAGGAAGGACAAACAAGAGTGCTGAATAATCGACGTGACAGTGCCAGGTGATCAACGTATTATCATGAAAGAGAAAAGACATGATAAATATGAAGTCCTGAGAATTGAGGTCGCCAAGATGTGGCAGCTACTAAAGGCAAATATAAAGGCTGTCCATGTTGTCACCGGAGCAATGGATTCAAAACCGGCCAAGCTGAAGAAACATCTGGAAACTTTAGAAATACCCTATAATCTAGGTGCATTGCAAAAATCAACATTACTTGGAACTGCACGCATATTGCATAAAGTACTGTCAGTTTGAGGTCCATGTTGTGACTTGACAGACAGTTCAAACACTAGCTAGTCACAATCTTCAATCAACAACATGGCGATATTGGATATTGTGTGACATTTTAAAGAATAATAATACTAGTAGTAATAATAATAATTATCCTTTCTACAAAAGGCAGAAGGCCTGAAATTACATCGACCCCAGTATTTCACTGGTACTTAATTTATCGACCCCTAAAGGATAACAGACAAAATCCATTTCGGCAGAATTTGAACTCACAACGTAAAGATGGATGAAATGCCGCTAAGCATTTTGCCTTGTGTGCTAACGATTCTCCAGCTCACCGTCTTAATAATAATAATAATAATAATAATAATAATAATAATAATAATAATAATAATAATAATAATAATAATAATAATAGTAGTAGTAGTAGTAGTAGTAGTAGTAGTAGTAGTAATAATAATAATGATAATAATAAATTCGTTTTATTGGCCACAAGGGCTAATATCAATTAAAAACATGTAAGGACAAAGACAGGACGAAGGTTACAAAAGGTTTTGTCCGAAAAGGTAGGAAAGTTCGTCTAAACAGAGGAAGAAAACGGAGAAAGATATAATAAATAAATAGATAAATAAATAGATAATAATAATAATAATAATAATAATAATAATAATAATAATAATAATAATAATAATAATAAAAAAAAATAATAATAATAATGATACCAAAAGCAATAATAATTCTCTCAAATTTTGGCACAAGTCCAACAATTCTATGAGGATTTGTAAGTCGATAACATTGACCCAAGAACTTGACTGGTATTTTATCGACTTCTAATGGAAGAACGAAAAAGTTCACCTCGTGGCATTCAAAGCATCAAGTGAACCCCACCCAAAACACTGTTGCTAAGCATTATTTCTGATGCTCTAACATTTCTACCAACGTACGGGCTCATGTACGAACACCTAAAGGTATCTTGTCTGAAGCTCAAATAATTCGTCGAATCCATTACTCTGAAATGATATGTCATTTTATCGACACAGGAAAGATGAAAAGCAAAGATGATCTTGTGAGGATTTGAACTCAGAACACAAAGGCCTTTCGTCCTATACGCTAACAAATTAGCAATTCACCAAACTATTGAATGCTCAGTTTTGACTAGTGGTTCTCAACCGGAGTCCATATGACCAGTGAGGGGTTCTACGTAAGGTTTTGTCGTTAAAGTTTATGTACAATAAATTGGTTTTACTTCTACATTTGACAAAATATTTTAATGATTTTTTTATGCACTTCCTCTTACTCTTTACTCTTTTTACTCTTTTACTTGTTTCAGTCATTTGACTGCGTCTATGCTGGAGCACCGCCTTTAGTCGAGCAAATCGATCCCAGGACTTATTCTTTGTAAGCCTAGTACTTATTCTATCGGTCCCTTTTTGCCGAACCGCTAAGTTACGGGGACGTAAGCACACCACCATCGGTTGTCAAGCGATGTTGGGGGACAGACACAGACACAAACATATACACATACATATATACATACATATATACGACAGGCTTCTTTCAGTTTCCGTCAACCAAATCCACTCACAAGGCTTTGGTCGGCCCGAGGCTATAGTAGAAGACACTTGCCCAAGGTGCCACGCAGTGGGAATGAACCCGGAACCATGTGGTTGGTAAGCAAGCTACTTACCACACAGCCACTCCTGCACCTAATTGAAAAATATTATAAGATTTCTAAAACATCGAATGGCTATGAGGGTTCAGCTATGCAAAATTGGAATCAAAATGGTTCCATAAGTAAAAATGGCTGAGAAAATCTGGTATAGACCGACCAAGAAACTACTACTACTTCTACTACTACTACTACTACTACTACTACTACTACTACCACCACCACCACCACCA
>NC_068990.1:41340458-41347089 GCF_001194135.2 Octopus bimaculoides | reverse complement strand
ACCACTACTACTACTACTACTACTACTACCACCACCACCACCACTACCACCACTACTACTACTACTACTACTACTACTACTACTACTACTACTGCTGCTACTACTACTACTACTACTACTACTACTACTACTACTACTACTACTACCACCACCATCACCACCACCGCCATCAGTATACTATATCGAACAATTTGATTGTAGTTACAAACTTAGTCACAACTATCATCATTACCACACTATATAATTACCACTACCACCATAACACCTATCAGCACTACCACTGCAAGTAGTACTACCAGCAGTGCTACCACTGCTACTCTATAACAGCCCACTCAGTCCTCATCAAGAATACCATCACGTGATATATCGACACAGCCATTTTAATTACGGTCGCCAGTGCGCAAAGGCACGGCCAGAAGCAACAGCAGTATCACCACAACTACCAACAGCAGTTAAACCTCAAAAATCACAACTTTCACTGCAACTGTCGCGACCTCCTCCACCACCGTCATAACGACCACCATAGCCATTATCCTCCCCCTCCCCCCCTTAACTCTCTCATTGCTCCACAACCACGCACTACCACCACTTCTGCGCCTACCACACAAAAAACACCAGAACCATCACAATCACTATTACAACGAATACAACCACCGCAACCACAACCAAATCTACCGTCAACTACCTACCATCACCATCATCATCATCATCATCATTATCATCATCATCATCATCATCATCATCATCATCACCGTCGTCATCATCATCGTCATCATCAATAAATACTATTTCCACAACCAATTTCCTCACTCAATCATCATCACTTCCACAATCACCAAACTACTATCTAACCACTGTCTTCTCCCTAATCACGCACATACCCTTCCCTTTCTCTTCCTTACACTCAATGTTTCTCTCCCCCTCCCTCCCTCTCCTTCCCCCCTCTCTCTCTCCCTCTCTCTCCGTCCCTCTCTCTATCTATCTTACTCTTTCTATGTCTTCTTCCTCTCTTTACATTAGTTATTTCTCATGGGACCTTGAAATGTCTTCCTGCTGGGTGACACATGACAAATTCGTTATATTTTATATTCTGAAAAAAGAAAAAAAAGAAAAACAGAAAACAAACCCTATAGCACCACCGACTTCCTCTTCCTCCTCCTTCTACGCTACTCATCCTCTTCCATCCACCATCCACACTCCACCATATAAGTAGGGGGTTATGAATATTTCCCATTCATTATGTCTCACTCGCTATTATCATATCAATCCCTTTCTCTAAACACTTACAATGATAATAGAAAGACAAATTATAGAATATTACTTGTAAAATAATAATAATAATAATAATAATAATAATTATAATAATAATAATTATTATAATAATAATAATAATAATAATAAATAATAATAATAATAAAATGGTCAAATAATAATTATTTTATAATGATACTATTAGAAATTATCATTACAACAAACACTTTTCTCTTTGGCCAATCCCTGATCGTTTCCAAGTTTCACGTGAAAAGGAAAATATGGGTAGGAGGGAAGTGTATTCTAGCCAATTTGCTGAAAGGTGGATGAAAGTGGCGAGAATGGTGCGGGTAAACGAGCCTGCCCTGAGCATACGCCTGTAGTTGAAAACAAAATTAATAAATAAAGGAAAGGAAAAAAGGCTCCAACCCCAAAAGTCAGAGTACCCATGGTTTTATGGGGTTTTCTATGAGCAACCTTCGAATGTCTCCTCGTTATTGAGGATTACTCATTGTTGATTTAAAAAAAAAATTGTTGGTCTTGTTTACACGCAAAATCTTCACAACACACATTCATCCTGGGGTCGATGTAATCGATTAATCCCCCTCACAAAATGGCTGCCCTTGTTGTAAAATTTGAAGCCACATCCTTTCATAGGTCCATGAAATAAGTATCAGTTGAGTACTGGTGTCGATATAATCGACTAGCCCCCATCCCAAGATTTCAGGCCTTATGTTAGAGTAGAAAGGATTATTATTATTATTATTATTATTATTATTATTATTATTATTATTATTATTATTATTATTATTATTATTATTACTAAGGCTATTGTTTTGTGCTCTCTGTCGCTTTAAAGCTGCAGAAATGGAAGTAACTTCCGGCTTAAAAGACTTATATAGACAAACAGATTTTGGCTTAATTACTATTACTTTAATAGATTAAGGTGGCGAGCTGGCAGAAACGTTAGTGCGCCGGACGAAATACTTAGCGGTATTTCGCCCGTCGCTACGTTCTGAGTTCAAATTCTGCCCAGGTTGACTTTGCCTTTCATCCTTTCGGGGTTGATAAATTAAATATCAGTTGCGTATTGGCGTCGATCTAATCGGCTGCCCCTTCCCCCAAATTTCGAGCATTGGGTTCAATGTAATCGATTCATCCCCTCGCCCAAAATAGCTGCTCTTGTGGCAAAATTTGTAACCATTATTATTATTGTTATTAAGGCGGCGAGGTGGCCGAAGCGTTAGCTCGCGCCGGACGAAATGGTTAGCGGTATTTAGCCAGTCGCTACGATATGAGTTCGAATTCCACCGAGGTCAACTTTGCCTTTCATCCTTTCGGGGTTAATAAATTAAGTATCAGTAATACGCTGGGGTCGATGTAATCGACTTGTTCTCTCCCCCAAATTTCAGGCCATGTGCCAATAGTAGGAAGGATTATTATTATTTCGCACTGGGATCGACTAGCCCCGCCTCGCCAAATTTCAAGCCTTATGCCTATAGTAGAAAGAATTATTATTATGATTGAGTGAGAGAGCAGCACATGCAATCAAAGTGACCTCGGGGTGTAAATATTCGGAGCCCAGTATACCAGTCCAGTATACCCGTATACCGTCCAGTATACCAGTATACTGGAGCCCAGTATACCCGTTTACTACTGTAGAAGTAAAACCAATTTATTGTATACCAGACACATGCATCACAACGATATGTGCACAGCATGGTAATCTCATATCAAGATAAACAGCGCATGACCTTGCAGGTGGGACCCACTTAAATTTTTTTCAGGTTGATAAGCTCATCCTGCTCAAAAGGTCCCTGAATAAAGGTTGTTTAAGAACGTTGAACAAAACACCTATGTTTCCAGAGGTGAATAATTCAAACTGCAGTGAATTCCTCCTCGCAACACATGGCTATGATACTCGCCCACTACTTCTGCTCGTGATCAGAGATGCACATATCGTCAACCACTAAGGGACATGCTCAACTGGTTATAGTTAAAGAACTGAAAAAGTAAATCTGTGGTATTGAGCAGAATATTTGCTGTAGCGCATCTTTTACATCAAGACAATTATTATTATTAATATTATTATTATCACTATTAGCTTGCCACCGGGGTCGACTTTCGCTTTCATCCTTTTGAAGTCGATAAACTAAGTACCAGTTGAGCACTGGGGTTGATGTAATCGACTTACCTTTCCCCCTAGTGCCAAAATTTGAAATCAGTATTATTATTTTCATTAACTGCCGTCGGAGTCGACTTTGCTTTTCATACTTTCCGGGTCGATAAAACAAGTATCAGCTGCGTGCTGGGGTCGATGTAATCGACTATCTTCCTCTCCAAGATTTCAAGCCTATAGTAGAAAGGGTTATCATTATTAACTATAATAACTGATATTTTAACCGATCCCCTCCGTATTTTTGACAAGAATGTCAAGGAATTAAGAGTGACCTCTAGACATTTATTTACTTCATAGATAACTTTCTGTCTTTCTTTCTTTCTTTCTTTCTTTCTTTCTTTCTTTCTTTCTTTCTTTCTTTCTTTCTCTCTCTCTCTCTCTCTCTCTCTCCCTCTCTCTCTCTCTTTCATTCTCCTGCCTCTCTCTAACTATATTCTCTTTCGGCGCTCCATTGGCTACCCATGGGTGAAGTTAAGATACTATCAACATACCACGGTAATTACAGTTAATATTTATTCTAGAAAGTAACTGACGACATTCCAGAAACTATTAATTACATTTTGGGTGTCCCCCTCCTTATTCTAGTTATTGTTGCATGTGAGTTTGAATTTGTCTGCATGTGTGTATACTTACACATACACACATATATCTTTTATATGTGTGTGTGAGTGTGTGTATAAGATATATATGTACATATACATATATATATATATATATACACACACACATATATACACACACATATATATATGTATATGAACATTTGTGTATATGTATATTATATATCACACACATACATATCGTATATGTGTGTATGTATGTGTTATTTTGTGTTGTGTGTTTGTGCGTTTGTGCGTGTGTATACTTACAGTAGTGTTCTCTTTGTTTTTCTTTTCATTCCTTTGCCCCCTTTCTTTGTAAAGGTCAAACTTTTGACCAACGAAACGTATGTAATTAAATTTGCATTTATGTTAGCATGATTGAGAAAAGGGATCCACACATAAATATGTCTGTTTAGTCCCAATTATGTCTTTTTAGTATTCTGCTCGGACAACGAGAAAATGTCTTACACATTTTGTTTACCAAATTTCTGCTAGTCGTGAATTATAGTTTCAGTTTCCTCTAACTTGAACTCTTTACCCCCTACCTATACTCCTACTCTTCCACCTAACCTGACCTCCCCGACCATCCAATGCGCTGCACTTCGTTATCGACTGGTTTCACGTGATTCTTTCATATATTTACACGTCTTCAGTTTTACGCCACGTTCTAATACCATGTACAGTTTTCTCAATAACAAGCACAACTCGTTGTGTCACGCACATCGGGCACTACGCCGTACTTGTGAGTACACTAGTAGCGAAGGCAGAGGGAAAGGCTATCTGTCCCGGGGCGATGCTTTAATGAAGGCGGCACTTTTGGGTCTGCTGTATAACGCTGTATAGGTTGTATTGCTAGGGTAGGGGAAATGTGTGACAAACTACTCTAGGCAGCGCACATTCTGGTTATGCCTTGTACACCCTTCTAAACCTGTCTCTTTATTCACTACACTACTCTGTTCATGTGGAGGCGCAATAGCCTAGTGGTTAGGGCAGCGGACTCGCGGTCATAAGATCGCGGTTTCGATTCCCAGACCGGGCGTTGTGAGTGTTTATTGAGCGAAAACACCTAAAGCTCCGCGAGGCTCCGGCAGGGGATGGTGGCGAACCCTGCTGTACTCTTTCACCACAACTTTCTCTCACTCTTACTTCCCGTTTCTGTTGTACCTGTATTTAAAAGGGCCAGCCTTGTCATACTCTGTGACACGCTGAACCTCTTCGAGAACTACGTTAAGGGTACACGTGTCTGTGGAGTGCTCAGCCACCTGCACGTTAATTTCACGAGCAGGCTGTTCCGTTGATCGGGTCAACTGGAACTCTCGACGTCGTAAGCGACGGAGTGCCAACAACAAAAACTCTGTTCATACAATACAATACACTAGTCGTACACCATACCGTGCAAATTTTTTCATAAATTACTGCAAACTGCATTACTCTGTTGATACACCACTCCACACTATATCATAGTTTTCGCACAACACACCGGACTAGTGATAGACTAAACAACACCGTTTACGTACTACACCATCTCAACTATACACCGCACCTCATTGGTTATTTCAACCATGAAATTCTTAATTTCTTGAAATATTCTGCCCCACCCATACAGTGTTATAAAAATTATTGATAAGATTTTGTTTTCTCTTGCTGAAAGTAAATTTTCATAAATTAACAATTTGCTGTGTACAGTATTATTTAGTCATGTCTAATCTAAATCAACCCAGGCGGTCCAGCCCAGCCTGGCACAAACCAGGACATCCCATTGAATTTTCAAGACAAATTTCTGCAACAGACCCTTTTGAATCACATTCATAGCGCTTCTTTTTTTTTTTGTCATATCCATGGCCAAGAATCTACTAAACTCTTTCTGTATGTCCGTTGCTTTCTTGACGAAGATCATGGCATGCGCTTTGCTGATAATTCAAAATTGAAGCTGAAACGCATCTCAGCTTTCTTTCGTCTCTAAGAAAGACCTGATTGTTTGGCTATTCATACTATCACAAAATTTCTCGAAATTATCTCCCCTTCCAGCATATGAGAATATTAATTTCTTTACTGCCCACAGAAGGCTAAACATAGAGGAGACAAACAAGGACAGACAAAAGGATTACATCGATCCCAGAGCGTAACGGGTACTTATTTAATCGACCCCGAAAGGATGAAAGGCAAAGTGGATTGTGTCAACAATGAGTACAATATTTGTTATCAGCATTCATTCACTACCCACTTTCAGCTCTTGTCTCTAAGTTAATTTCTCTCTCCCTCTCTCACGCACACACACATACTCACACACGCACACACAAACACACATGCGCGTATGGGTGTTGGTGAATATATGCTCACATATATTTACATATCTGCATACATAATTAGTGGGCAAAAACAACTACAAAGAACACAAAATCTAAAAAGAAATACAAACGATATATGTAAGGGATGAAAAGAATTGAGAATTACATTTTTCTTGTTTTGCGGTTTCATTGGTCGACTCTTCAGAATTGTAATTCTGTAGATTCGATAAATGAGACTTCAGTAAATGTAATTTTGCACTGTCTTTAGCTTTATGTGACACACACACACACACACACACACACACACACAC
>NC_068990.1:41336983-41340433 GCF_001194135.2 Octopus bimaculoides | reverse complement strand
TATGTACATACATTTATACATACATGCATCCACATATATAGGGCTAACTCATAATCATATAAAGATATTTCAATATTCCTGGATATGTGTGTGTGTATGTGTACGTACTTTATGCGTACGTGTGCCACGAATAGATACCGTGGCACACATATTCGCACATGTGCAATATAGCATACATAAACGTAATTTTACGTATACATGTGCATGTAAAGAGCGTGTACGTACAAACGTCTATATACATATTAATAAAATAATATGCGTTCATATTTGGTAACCATAAATTTATTATACATAAACACACACAGGGATACGCCTACACTCACATCCACACAACCACACACACAGACACATGGACATACGCATACATAACTTTAGTTAATTTTTCACATTCATAAACCTTCCGTCACACATATATGCGCGTCCGTGCAAGCACATAAAATGACTGATACGCATGTGCAAACACACATACGCGCGCGTACGCATACACACACACACACACACACACACACGCGCAATCTGACAGTGACATATATACAAATACACACATATTGCGCCCACCTTATTCTCTGTTACAGTATGCACGTTACACTCACACACAGCCATATCAAATCTTGACCTAATTCCAAAAATTCAATTTATGTCCATTCAGTGACTGGAGTTGGCCGAGAGAGAAGTGGATTTGGGACAGTACAATGTCTTGTGGACTTTTTACTTGAATAAATTCAATTTGTAATGGTGTGTGCTACTCAAACTGGTGGGTGGGGAGAAGCGATGGCAGTGAAGATCTCGCAAAGGAGATGATGAACGTTCGAATTAGTTCTATAACCAAATAATTCGTTGATGTGGAATGTAATGGTTTTGGAATGCAAGGAAATTAATGTAAATATGGCATCGTTAGAATTAAACAAGGTTTGAAATAAATGCACCGTGCTTTCGCCAGTACGGAAGTCCAGGTATTGGAATATTCTGAGCTTTTTTCATATTTTAACGACGAATATTGTCAAGAGAGACGACTCCTCCGTGTCCTTAATTTGCAGATTTATCGATATTTTTTCTTTTATTATTCCTTTGGTAATTTAAATCAATGTAAAATTAATTCAAGCAATGATTGGAAATCCCTCGAGGGTGGAATCCCGTTTGTCCGTTAAAGGAACGATAGAGGAATGGAAATATTGTGAGAATGGTGATAAGATGTATAGAGAAAATATGGTTTTCTAATGAAATATCTCTAGCTACAATAAACACTGTAGCATTATCGTCAATTACATGTGGATTTCGAAGACGTGTGGCCTAGTGCTTATGCTGTTAGACTCCCGATCGTAAGGTTGTGGGTACGAGATTCGTAATAGGTGGTATATTGTGTCCATGCAAAAGGCACCTCAGACTACACCAGCAGACTCAGCTGAAAATAACATGAATCTGCTTCAGAGTAGTCCTTGCAGCCTGTTTGTCCAAAATTTTGGAACCGCAAGATTCTGCCAGCTCGTCACCTTAATAATAATAATAATAATGGTGATGATGATGATGATGATGATGATGATGATGACGATGATGATGATGATGAGATGACGATGATGATGAAAAAGCAATGTATTTCATTGACTATAGAAATCTAAAATTTTGAGGACAATATGAAAGACTAACTGCAAGACACATCGAATTTACATCGATCGAACAAAGACAAGGATATAGAAATAAAATTCCATGAAACATTTAACTAGAAAAATATCTCCAATTATTGGTCACTCTGCCTAGAGTTCTTAGAAGAAACCTGACTCAAAAAGGCTCAGTTTACACTTCTATCTTCAAGGCTTTGAATATGCCGTCACCTAATTTCTTTTCTCTTAAACGTACTCAGAATAAGCCTATTCAGACTTAGCCACTTTTATTCACCTTTCCAAAAAACACACTAGAAAGCAGCATCTCTCTTTCTACCGTCAACTTCCTCTTCAAATGGCACTTGAAGAATTTGCCAGAGAAGACAATGCCTGGCTTCAAAAATTTCAGACAACATCTTTCGCCAGAGTTACTAACCAGAGAAAGATTTTTCACCCTGCAAAAGGAATGTTGTCCGTTGATGTCCTCAATATTCTCAGCTGACAGCCGGAGTTGTCCTACATGTGACATTAGCTGTTTGACACGAGCCATTCATGCACGGATATTGAGTGATGGCACGAAAGATGGTTTCGCTACCGTGCACGCATCTCGAACTGATTTGGCTGTCAACATCTTATTGTTTGTAAGCCTAGTACTTATTCCATCGGTTTCTTTCTCTGGACAGCTATTTTACGGGGACATAAACACACCAACATTAGTTGTCACGTGATGATGGCGGGGCCAAACACAGTCACAAACACAAATATATACATATATATACACAAACGACGGCCTTCTTTCAGTTTCCTTCCACCATATCTACACACAAGGCTTTGGTCGGCCCGAGGCTATAGTAGAAGACACTTATCCAAGGTGTCACGCAGTGGGGCTGAATCCGGAACTATGTGGTTGGGAAGCAAATTTCCTACCACACAGCAACTCCTGTGTCTATATATATATATATATATATTAGAGTACCGGGAAAGTTTGAGTTTCCCAGCAAAGGAGTTTTGTTTCGTGGGATCTTTTTTCTTTTCCAAGATATTTCGCATGCTTTCAACGAATGTAACGTCGAAATCATGCATAAACGGCAGCTTTCCCCAAGAAAGGAAATATTTGGCTACTATTTCTTGCATGCCCTGCTATCATGTAACAAGTATTTCGGGTTCTTAATCGCAAATACCTATTACATGATAGCAGGGTGTGCTAGAAATAGCAGCCAAATCTTTGTAGGTGAGATACATTGAATGCACTCGAAAAAAACGTATGGAAAAAAATTATTTCAAACCGAGGTTACGAACGGGTCTTTTACGAAACATATACCGTATTTTTAAAGCCATTTTCACTTTAAAATATTCTTTGAATATGCCAAAACAATTTTTGTAATCGTATTCACTTGAAAATGATTTTAAAAAACATTAAAATATTGTCGGTTTAATGAAAGCTAGAATATAAATACTTACTGTACAAACAGCTTACATTTTTGAAATCACATCCCCTTAAAAGTATTTCTAAATGATTAACAAAAGTGAAAATAGAAACATTTACGTATTTTTCGTTGTCAAGTCACTAATCAAAAGGTTTCTTCCCTTTCAGGATTAAATTATTTTCGGAATATTTTCCCATTATGCACCGTTTTGGGTAGTGATACGCCGAAAACCCTTAATATCTCCACAACTTCGTGTCAGAATTACCCGAAATTTGTTTTATTCCGTTCGTATTTACATTTCAGGGGTTTTAATTCGTAGTATTTTCCCATCATGTGCCACTTTTACTGGGTGACATTGCTAGCAAGCAAGATTCAAGCTGACTTTTAATCTCTCTCTCTCTCTCTCTCTCTCTCTCTCTCTCTCT
>NC_068990.1:41336123-41336858 GCF_001194135.2 Octopus bimaculoides | reverse complement strand
ATATATATATATATATATATAACGGACTTCAAGGGTCTTGTTGTCCCTGGGCAATTGTAAAAGACACTTTCCCAAGATGCCATGCATTGAAACTGAATCTGGGGACATGTGGCTGGGATGCTAACTTTGAAGCATACACCCACACCTACGCACATATATATACAATACATCCATCCATCCATCCATCCATCCATACCTCCATACATACATACGTGTGTGTGTGTATGTACATATATAATAGAATCATACACACACATACACACACATGCACATATATTCATATATTCCTTAAATTTGTATATGTGTGTGCGCGCGCGTGTGTGTGTCTGTACGTGTGCATGTATGTGTACGATAGTCACACATGTGACTGTCAATTACATAGGCATTTCTCTCTAACTATAATTGCTGCCTCTTCATCATACTTCACAATGCCACCAATAAAAACAACAGTAGAAACAACAACATTACTGCCAACAACAACAACAACAACAACAACAACAATAATATCAACAACAAAGTAATCAATCAGTTACGCTATACGTTACCTACCTAAAAATTATCTACAGACATGCTAGAACTGCTTGCATGTCTATAGATTTCATATGCTAGGTGTTCTACAGAAAGAAAAATTGTATATACATACTAACATAGTCGCAGTCACACACACACATGTGAACCCCTACATACATACATACATACATACATACATACATACATACATACATGCATACATAC
>NC_068990.1:41329779-41333062 GCF_001194135.2 Octopus bimaculoides | reverse complement strand
TATATATAGTGGCGTACGTACAACTTGTCTCTTGTATGTAAGTATATATATATATATATATATATAATCTTTTTTTCAGCTATTATAAACTATACAAATCCGGAAAATGACACGGAATATCAAAAGTTCAGACTCAAAAGTAAATGAAGAAATCTTAAAAGAATAGCAAAACATAAATGGAAAACTCACTACTCTACCAGAAAGCCTCGAGAAGATACATAACCCCATACTTGACACCAAGAACGAAAACGACGGAAGAACTCTTTTACAACTTACACCAACTATGTAACACCATGAAGAAGAATAATTAGACACGTTTGGAAAAAAAACTTTTAAGAATAAGAAAGTTTGCATTTTGGAACATGGTGAAAAACTTTAACAAAGCTAGAATCTATGAGAAATGGCTAAAATCCACCCCACTAATCTTGCCCCGAAAATTTCAATACTTTGAACTTTGGATGAGGTGCACCCGGAACACTGAGGGCCACATCAAGATATAACCACAAGCACCCTCACCAGAACCACAATCATGAGTGATGCCTGTAAATCCTCAGCAAGCAAACACATACAGTTAGCACCTTCAGATGACCTAAAATTAATACCAGTCATAGCAGACCCGGCATGTAAAACACGTAGACTCAGCAACTTCTTAAAGATTCTCCTAAAACATATACATAGCTACATACGAGATGACCTAGACATGCTAATCATCTGCCAAAAACTGTAAATATATATACAATTTTTACTTCATTTGGTGTTGGCAACTTATACACCAACATTTCCCATGATTATGGAATATCTGCGACCCAACACTGGTTAGACACGCTAATATGATAAAAAGAATTTATCATTGATGGGCTTAGATTCATACTTGAAAACAATTACTTTACTGCCAAACATCAGGAACGGCGATGGGTATGAAAGTAGCCCCCATATACGCCAACTTAGTCATGGGATTCCACGATATACAACCAGTCTCCTCAAATATTCGGTGAAACGTTCCATACGCAGCTCAGAAACAATTGGAATAGACACCTGGATGATTACTTTATCTTTTAGCAGGAAAACAATGACAAGCTAATTGAATTTGAAAGCCTGTTAAACAACCTAAGCAATAACATCCAATTCACAATGAACTTTAACCCCAAAGAACTCGCCTTTCTGCATATATCCTAATCACAAACCAAGATGGGAAAATAGAAACGGACATATTCTACCAACCCACTGACTCCAAACAATACCTTCTTTTTACATCATGTCATCTGAAACACACCAAACTTAACATTCCCTTCAATCTGGCAAAATGAATTAGTACTATAGAATCAGAACCATCCAAACGTGAACAAAGACTAGAGGAACTGAAAGACATACTCATCCAAAGAGCGTTCCCTCCTGGCATAATCACCAACAGAATAAACAAGGCAAAAACAAATAGATATCGATGAACTTAAGAAAACAAAACAACAAAAGAAGGAAAAACGTTTTACCATTTGTGTCAACTTTCAATCCCAGATACACCAAAATATTTGATCACATCCACAAAAACCTCTCCATTTTATTTGTAGATGAAGAAAGGAGAAAAATCTTAGAAAAACAAAAAATCACCAAAAGCAAAAGGCTGCCCAAAACACTAAGACTCATTCCGACTGGAGCAAAAATATACAAAAAAAAACCCAACCCAATTGTCACAAAATGCGAAAGAACAAACTGCGGCACTTTCCGTTACCAGATTGAGGGATCAGAATTTAAATTCAAAGACGGCCAAATCTTCAAAGTTAAATCCATTCCTACCTGCAACACAGAAAACTTGATCTACGTAATCACGTGCAATGGTTGCCAACATAAATACATAGGTCAAACTCGCGGATTGTTACGCAACAGAATGATGATTCATCGCCAAAAGTTTCCAGACAAAGACACAGGCAAAATTCCTTTAAGCAGTCACATTGCAACCTGTGCAGGAATGGACTTACGCAATTTCAAAATCTTCTCCCTCTACAAGTGCTCGGATTCTTTTCAACCAACAACAACGACTAAATAAAGCAAGGTATTTATTAACAAATATTAGCCACAAATGAATATGGAACCAACCACTACCAATCAATAAATAAGAACGGACACTTAAAAAATTCATACATAGTTTCCACCAATTCTTTTTTCCAAAATATATACATCTGCACACGCACACACAAACATACATACAGCTGGAGACACTCGAAAGCAAACATCGCAACCACACATTCATACACACACATACACACAACTAGAGACACCCAAAAGAAAATATCGCAGTTCAAACCCACACACGCCAAAAAGAAGGAAGACCTAAATTCCTTAAAATAATTATTAACAAGACATTTATTACAACATACACACCAATTAACCTACAGCTGGTCACACTCCAAACATATCCAAAGGACATTCAGCGCAATACGCACATACATATACACACAACTGGACATAAAACCCATTCAATAAATGTTTTTAAGCCTCTCTCTGGGCAAGAACCCGCAGAGATTTTTATTATACCATAGGCAATTAAACTCCTCTCTTTCTCTTTAACACCTTGAACTAAATACCAAATTATTTACAATCAAAGTATATTTAAATAAGACTTTACGGAAAAACTCCGGTTATGTACTAACCGTCAAATAGAAAATAAATACAAACTGTTTTTACTTCAAATTTCAATTTTTTATTAATATTTCACAAGAATTTCATCATCGAAACCGGTAATATTTTCTATTTTCTATATACATAAAAGAAACTTTTTAATCATTTTATTAATTTCTTTCTAAATTTAATTATGTGCTATTTCCATCTCCATCTCTTATATATAAAATTTGATTTGTATAAATCTCTAATCTTTTTTAACTACATTAGAGATCTATAGCCCCCCCCCCCAAAAAAAAACGGAATAAGAACGTAATGCACAACAATAAATATATAGGAGACAGACAGACGATACAAAGACGGACAAGAAAAACCAGGACGGAACATTTGTGGCTTTCTTTCATAAGTCAAACTTCCAATCATCATTACAGCTTCGGCGTGTTAAAGTTGAGACTGTTCAAAATTGGTAGGCCCCAAAAATCTAAACTAAGGGCATTAAATTTTGGGAAGAGAGCAATCGAATATGTGCAACAACACAGAAAAAAAGGAGAAACTATTAAAAAATGTTAGTTGATTACAAATACAAACAAGAACAACAGGTGTCTTTCGATTAATAAGGACAAATAAAAAAATTGATACATGCACACATACATGCATACACACACATACA
>NC_068990.1:41327577-41329366 GCF_001194135.2 Octopus bimaculoides | reverse complement strand
GTGTATGTGAGAATGTGTGTGGATATGTGCTGGTCACTTTGATGTGTGGATGTGTGCGTCTGTAATGTGTGGCTGTGTGGATGATGGTGTGGGTGCTGGGAAGTGGTCAGTGCTAGTGTGTGCGGGGTGGTGTGACGTGATGTGGTGGTGTATGGTGTGGTGTGATGTAGTGTAGTGGTGTGTGGTGTAGTGTAGTGGTGTGTGGTGTAGTGTAGTGGTGTGTGGTGTAGTGTAGTGGTGTGTGGGGTTGGGTGTGGGGATGTGTGAGGATGTGAGGGTGCGGTTGAGATAACGATGTCGGGCCAGCGAATAAATATGTGTAAATAATATTTCTTCCTTCTTGGTCTTGATTCTTCGATGTTTACTGATTACTCCGACGTGAGAACCACAGAAAAAAAGCGTGTAATATGCAACACGGGCAGTAAACAAAAAGCAACAGCGTGGTGACATTCAGTAGAGATGACCCGGAAGCTGTTTCTCCTCGATTACTACAGCATACAGCAGTAGCTTTTTTCAACTGAATACACGACGTTGATTAATTTAAATTACATAAATGCAACTTTAACACGAAATAACTTCTAAAATACGAAATCTTGTCAAAATGTTCAAAGTAAACCGTGTTCTGCGTGAGAAATTACACCAGTATACGAAGTTTCAAACTCTTTCGTTAAAAAAAATTGATTAAAAATCTGCGATCCAAACTGGTGCAGGAGGAATTCGAGGACAGGGTGGAAAGATTGGACATACCGAGATATGCTTGTATATATACATGTAGATGTAGGTATGTACATACATGTACGTATATATGGATATACTCACATATTATTTGTATTATTATATATAGAGAGATAGATATATAGATTGATAGATAGATAGATAGATAGATACATAATGCATACATACATACACACACACACACACACACACACATATATATATATACATGTAAAGACACATGCATATAGTTAATGTCTGCTCGATGAACAGTAGCAAAGATTCAAGCTTAACGATTCAGCTATGAATAATTCAAAACGTTAGTGCCACTCGGACGGTATTCATGAAATATAAAAATACTATTCTCAACATATTGAGTTCTATATTCTATGACTAGACATTTTCTCATTAAGAGCCTTAAACACACACACAGACACACACATGTGCGCATGCGCACACACACACACACACACACACACACACACACACACACACACACACACACACACACACACACACACACACACACACACACACACACACACACACAGGATTACTTAGTATTTGTGTATGAATGAGTTAGTCAACTTGCACTAGATGAACTTCTGAAACAGTTTCGAAGGCGTCAACTAAAACTGAAAATATTTATGGTTGTAGAGCAAATTCTAAATTGACATTCCGGGTATATATAGCCTGTGCAGGTGTCCTATTCACTGGCGGTATAATAGATGCTGATACACATATAACAGACACACACATACGCATACAGGAACGACCTTACAAACGCGCAAAATTATACATACACAGATACACACTCCCTCTTTTTCTCGTCTGGCCGTAAAGCCTTCTGTTTGTTTTCCTGTCTTGTTTTTCGTCCGCCACTACATTCCTCCATGGCTAGATTTAATTTGCGTATACAGATTTAATCTGCGATCCATGGGACGAGCCGTTTTAACGTTGCGTCAAGCTGCCCGAAGCTCGTCGAAACGCCGGTGTTAAAACGTGGGTAGCTGATGAAGTAGAATGTTCTCTATGTGGCTCGTGTGTTCTCGTCTACGTTTGTTTGCAATGTCCT
>NC_068990.1:41325485-41327567 GCF_001194135.2 Octopus bimaculoides | reverse complement strand
TATATATATATATATATATTTACACACAGACTCACAGAAATAAATATATATGTACATACATACATACATACATACATACATACATACATACATACATACATACATACATACATACATACATACTTGCATGCATATACACGCACGCACACAAATCAGACGTAAATCGAAATACATACTCAAATACATCGATAAGCGTTTATATTGTCAGCTCTCAAGAGAAAGAAACTGTTCTATTTGTTTAAGAAACACATGTTTCAGAATTATTTGTGAAAATATCTTGCTGCAAGGAAATAAATTTTACAATTGGATAACAGTTCATACATACACACACACGCACCCACATACAGACATTCACATACACACACACATCTAATTGTGTGTGTGGAGTGGAAAGTAGGTCGATAGAGGTGCGTGGCTGGGTGGTTAGCGGTGTTGCACTTATGTTGTAAGATTGTGGTCTCGATTCCTGAACCGCGAGATACTTTGTTTTAGGACAAAAGACTTCTTTCCCTGTTTCTCCAGGCCGCTAAGATGTCAAAACTTAGCGACGGACCGCCGGCTCGTCTAATCGGGCCGGAATATATACGTGATAGAGTGCGGGAAGCAGACTTTATGAACGTGTGGATCCTGAAGGACATCTGGTCTTTAAAAATACATACAGGGTGGGTCAAAAATAGGTATACACTTTTTAAATTACATTTTTTTTTACGGGTACCGTGAATAATGGCAAGAAAGAAACTGTACTTCCAAGATGGGTCACCTACTCTTTACTCTTTTACTCTTTTACTTGTTTCAGTCATTTGGCTGTAGCCATGCTGGAGCACCGCCTTTAGTCGAGCAAATCGACCCCAGGACTTATTCTTTAGAAGCCTAGTACTTATTCTATCGGTCTCTTTTGCCGAACCGCTAGGTGACGGGGACATAAACACACCAGCATCGGTTGTCAAGCAATGCTAGGGGGACAAACACAGACACACACACACACACATATATATATACATATATACGACGGGTTTCTTTCAGTTTCCGTCTACCAAATCCACTTACAAAGCTTTGGCCGGTCCGAGGCTATAGTAGAAGACACTTGCCCAAGATGCCACGCAGTGGGACTGAACACGGAACTATGTGGTTAGTAAGCAAGCTACTTACGACACAGCCACTCCTGCGCCTATGTTTTGGTAATAAGAGACTACGTGACTGTACCTTCAAAAGCATTGGATTGGACGGCTTAGCAGCGTCGAATGGCCACCACATTCACCCGACTTAACACCAAGGGACTTCTTTTTGGAGGAGTAGTAAAGAATAATGTTCATAAGCAAAAGACACACACAGTGGACGAATTAAAAGTGTTCCTCTCGGACGATTTTATTGAAATTGATGCAGATCGGAATTTGTGTCATGTTGCGTGCCGCAGTGTTCTGGAAATGTCTGAGGAATGTTGCAATGTTGAAGGTGGACATTTCGAGCATTTCCGAGATTAAACTATATTTAATTAATGTAAATAATGTTAAGAAATTTGGGTAATTTAAGAATTAAGGAAGCTTTACTCATACACAGACTAGGACCCCAAATTAACAACAGGCTGGAGGTTGGTAATCAATATATTATTTAGCTACATCTGGATGTGTGTAGGTTCATTCTTAATAACATGCTCATGTAGTGTTTACAACAAAAAAAAAAAGAGGTAAAAAAAGAGAAGCTGCACGTATAACATAACTTAGAAGAAGCGCTACAGACGTACCAACACACGAGATTGAAACATAGCCGACCTCACGCACTTCTCCTGAGGAATTCTGGAAGGAGCTTTGTGAGACCACTCTTGAGACGCTTCCGAAAAAAAGAAAAGAAAAGCCGTTGGAAAACCGATTATAGCAGAGAATCCATCTAAGAAGATCTGAAGAAGGAATTGTATTCCGAAATATCATCGGACTATGGATAACTAAATTACAACTGGTATATAATCCATTTTTTGTATTATAGTGCATTGTTGTACCATTCAAAACTTTTTATTCTTTAATTAATGTAATTGAAATAAGTGTAAATGTATTAAAATGAAAGAAATTTAAAGTGTATATCTATTTT
>NC_068990.1:41317308-41325007 GCF_001194135.2 Octopus bimaculoides | reverse complement strand
ATATATATATATATATATATATATAGAGAGAGAGAGAGAGAGAGAAATAGAGAGAGAGAGAAAGAGAGAGAGAGAGTGTGAGAGAGAGAAAGAGATAGACAGACAGAGACACAGACAGACAACTAGATAGATATCTATATGTAAATGTATAAATGTGAGTAGGCAGAAATATTTTTCTACAATTTCACCAGTTTCTTTTCTGCAGTATGCCTTACCAAGGCCTTTTAGTCTATTAAGTTGACTCTGGTGCTTTTTGAACGTCGAACGTTTTCATTTCGTGTGTGTATCCTCCTCCACCATTTCACAACCGGTTCTGGTGTATTTACGTTCCCGTAACTGAGCTCTCTTGTTAAAAGAAACCGACACCGTAAGTACCAGGCTTAAAAGTCTATGAACTGGAGTCGATTAATTCGACTAAAAAATTCTCCAAGGTGGTACTCCACCATAGCCACAGTCTAATGACTGAAACAAGTAAAAGATTAAAACAATATTAATCGAGAGTAGCATGCAAAACGGACTTGGGCGAGACTTGAGCAAAACTTGAGCGGGATTTGGATACAAAATTGAAAGTGAACTAAATAATTATTGCAAGATTTGTCCTTTCACACATACTCATTCATATAATGTGTGTACATCTATGTGTGTGAGTGTGTATATGCATATCTATATCGAAGGAAGCAGTTCTTCTAAGAAATATAGAATTGAAATGCCTAAAATATTGCCAGGACAGACAATTAACAGAACCGTTAAAGTGTTGGTTATACGGTTTAAAGTATTTGATTCAGTTCTTTCTACTCTGAGTTCAAATCTCTTCAAGGTCTACTTCAACTTTAGGTGTACGCACTGAGGATTGATATGGATCTATACAACAATAATAATGCAATCCACTTCTATTCTACTGCAGAGGAAGTCTGAAGTCTCTTAGACTCTGGTAGAATCAAGCATACCATCATACATGGTGGTAATGGTGATGAGAATATCTTCATTTATCTTTTGCTTGTTTCACATTTTGGACTGCAGCTATCGAGGGCCACAAACTTGAAAATTTCAAGTCGAACACATCGACTCATGAGAATATTTTAATGTCTGGTACTAATTTTACTGGTCTCTTGCTGAGCTACTATGTTACTGTAGCGTAATCAAAGGAGCATTTGTTGTCAAGCGGTGAGAGGAGATAAACACCAACAAAAATACAGACAGACATATTTTTTTCCTTTTTTTTCTTTTACTTGTTTCAGTCATTTGACTGCGGCCATGCTGCCGCACCGCCTTTAGTCGAGCAAATCGACCCCAGGACTTATTTTTTGTAAAGCCTAATACTTTATTCTATCGGTCTCTTTTGCCGAACCCCTAACTTACGGGGACGTAAACACACCAGCATCGGTTGTCAAGCGATGTTGAGGGGGGGACTAACACAGACACACAAACATACACACACACATACATATATATATATATATATATATATATATATATATATATATATATATATATATATACATATATACGACGGGCTTCTTTCAGTTTCCGTCTACCAAATCCATTCACAAGGCTTTTGTCGGCCCGAGGCTATAGTAGAAGACACTTGCCCAAGGTGCCACGCAGTGGGACTGAACCCGGAACCATGTGGTTCGTAAGCAAGCTACTTACCACACAGCCACTCCTACGCCTATATAGAAATATATACATACTTATATAGATGTATGTATGTATTTATGTATGTATGTATATGTTTGTGTGTGTGTAAGTGTGCGCACACGCGTGTGTACGTGGTTGTATATGTGACAGGCTTCTACACAATTTCCAATCACCAAATTCCACTTACAAGGCACTGGTCGGCTTGTAGCTTTATTAATGCTTTCTTGCCCACTGCCATGTCTGCGCCTCAGCAATTTTCAGCAAAATGCTTCACCTGGAATCTAACAAAGCTATAATAGTCGACGATCTTTTCATTATTTTGTTTTAACTAGCGTACTATTGTCTACTCTTGTTGTCATTTGGTTTCCTGGCAGAGACGATATAGTAGCGAAACAAAATGATGTGATATTTAAAATACATTCTTTAACGTTACGTGTTCAATGTGTGCTTCAATCTGTATTATCTACTGCCTTTCCTCGTTTATTAATGCAGAGATTACTCAAATGGCATTACTGGAGATCATTGATTACATTCCGCTTCTAGAAAATTATCGACACATCCGAATATGATAAAGTATTATTGTTAATTTTGGCTGATAACGGGAGTTGAAGGACAAAAACCCGGGGATTAGTTTTCGGTTTCCTCCCTTTGAGTCGACAACAAGTTTTTTCTTCTATAAGACTATAATTTAGCAACAATAGTTGGCTGTATACTGACGAAAGAATCAGTAATAAGTAGGAGTTGGAGTTGGGGGAGAACTTCTACAAGGGACCCTGTTCTTCAGAGTTAGCCAGTCTACTGTCGTTCCACTGTAGCACTCCTGATAAAATCATCTCCTATAAGTGTATGAACCATCGTCCCAGATCAGACAGACAACAGGATAGCTTCATGGCCATGATGACGGTGATGATGATGGTGGTGGTGGTGGTGATGGTGGCGGTGGTGGTATGGTGGATGATAATGACGAGGAAGGAGAGGTGAAGTAGAAGGAGGGAAAGGAAGGACAACGACGTCCACATTAACTACACATCAACTGTTACAGCAGCTTCTACCGCATACGGATTTGACGAAGACGACGACGACAACGGTGTTGATGGTGATGATGGTGTTGATCATGATCATCATCACCATGGCAGTGGAGTGGTAGGTAAAAGTAGAAAAGCTATGAATATGTTTTATGTTAAAAAGAAGGAAAATATTTTTGTTATATAAGAAAGAGTCTGAGGGTGAAATAATGATATTGGTGGTGAAAAATACAGCTGAATAGCTTGTGGCCACTACAAATGGATAATGAACAGAGGAAAAAAGAAAAAGCAATTTCTAGTAATAATGTGAGATGGAAACACACACACACACGAACACACACACACACACACACACAAACACACACACACACACACACATATGTATATATGCATATCCATATATATATATACTCATGCATAAAAGTACACGTATTGAAATATACATCTAATACATACCATAGACATGTGTATGTGTGTTGCGGATGTGTGTGTGTGCGAGCGTGTGTGTGAGTGTGTGTGTGTGTGTGTGTGTGTGTGTGTGTGTGTGTGTGTTTGCGGATAGTTCTAAAACTTATTCTTATAACTTTATGCGCATACTATCAATAATGCGCTTACTATCACCATTTCATCTATAAGTAGGTTCTCTCACCCTCACACAAAAACATACATGCCCTCACATACGTCTGTGTGTTTGTGCAAATGCGTACGTGTGCATATGTGCATTACATAAACACATAATGACCATAACTCTAACTATCATCAGAGTGCACAGATATACAATGGATGTAAATAAGTGCAGAAAATTTGTTTGGGAAAGTTCCATTTGTAATGTTTATTCGTTGTTATGCTGAAAAACCTTAGTGAAAGTAGCATTTGGATTTTTAGGCTTGATTATGTGCTAATCATGCCCAAAATATTTTGCGTTATTGTTACTGCCCATCAAATGCATTGCCCCTAAGACTGGTGATATTTACTCTTCTTGTAGTAAATTGAGTATATATATATCTGTACATCTTTATATTTTCATCTCTGTCTCTCTGTCTATCTATCTATCTATCTATCTATCTATCTATCTATCTATCTATCTATCTATCTATCTATCTATCTATCTATCTCTAAGTATGTATATAAGTTATCCATATTGTTGCATTTCAAATTACCTTCTATATATCAGTTTTATGCTCAACTAGCCACCATTTTACCTGCGTTTCTATCTACACCTCAGTTTCTCTCTCTCTCTCTCTCTCTCTCTCTCTCTCTCTCTCTCTCTCTCTCTCTTTCTGAGTGTTTGTAACACTTCAGCCTATCTATCTCACTACTAACTCACTTATATATAAACCTATTTATGTCTATGGACACCTGCCTGTCTGTCTGTCTGTCTGTCTGTCTAACTATCTATCAGTCTGCCTACTCAACTATCAGCTATCCATCTGTCTCTGTCTGTTTGCCTGTCCGTCTGTCTGTCTGTCTGTCTGTCTGTCTCTCTCTGAGTCTTTGTAATACATCAGCCTATCTATCTCACTACTATCTCATATATAAACGCATTTATGTCTATGGGTACCTGTCTATCTATCAGCCTACCTACTCAACTATCAGCTATCCATCTCGCCCTGTCTGTCTGTCCGTGTGTTTGTCTGTCTGGCTGTTTCTCTCTCTCTCTCTTTCCACCTATCTACCCACCCATCTATCAATCAACTAAATAACTAACTAAATAACTAGCCAACTAACTAAACTAAACTAATTAACTAGTTACCTAACTAATAGTTCTACCATTTTCTACGTCTTGCCTTTCTATGTAAAACTTTAGTTGTAGTGATAGCATTTCAGTCAGCTCCGTCGCGTGACTTCTAGAGGCCCCACTGCAATTTTTTGTTTCGAGGCCCCATCCCTTGAATCAAAATTCATAATCTACACACCTTCTACTCATAGCTATATATTACTTTAGTCTATCTGAAATTCAATAAGAACATCTTTAAAAGTACAAGTTACATTTATTCTGTTGTGTCTGGGGAGAGTCATTTTCTTTATGTGCCTATTTAGGCCTATTACAAATTTCAATAAGTAAAACTTCCAGATATAAATATATGAGCTCTTTGATAATCCAGGCAACTTTCAATGACAAACACGGCGCACTTTTCGCTGCGCGAAATCATCGATCAGTTTAGAATAATCAAGTTGAGAGCTAAGTTCGTGTTCAGTAGATATCATAGACAATCAACAAAGTCTGGTACACGTTCGTGGTACAATGTAGTACTTTTACAAGAACTTTTGCAAGTTCAATGTATCACTATTTTATTTCTTGAAATTTTCAGTTAACATAGTTTAATTCTTGCTCAACACCTTAACCAAAGTAAATAGATGACTCATCTACGTACTTTGATCTTAACATGGGGCCCTTCAATCGCGGAGGTCCTCTGCGACGTTGCAGGGGCTTGGCGACAGCCCTGATATAAGTTATATTGTATTGAAGACTAATAACTAATTTAGATACAGCAGCAATATTTCAATGAAAGGAATGAACAAACACGAAATATTGTCTCTGTTCTTATTTTTGTACACCACCCATTAACAGAATGTTGTTGTTGTTACTCTTGTTGCAGCTACCATTCTTCTTTTGTCCAAGATGTTCTAAGCGAGATCTCTGATCAAAGGCGTTCTTACAGTGACAGTCGTCCACACCTTTGTTTCCAGAGATAAAAATTTTCTGGATCATTTAATGTCCAATCTCTCCTTCATTTAGCAAGACAGTAATTTTTTAGTAAGATTTTGTCACTGATTGTAATAGGTCGAGTGACTTACTAAAGTATACTATACGTCACAGTGTGCCGTAATGTTTCCTATTGCGACAGTACCCTGCTGAAATTATCTTTTCTCCTGGATTGGTAGGCGGTCCATCACAGAATTAACTCAAAGCTTTTAGAGAAACCTCACGAAATATCGCTTCTACCATTGATCTAAACCTATAAAAGATGATAAAATCGATGCCAAAATACTTAACGGAGTGAATCAATAAATTTTAATTAATATTACGCTCGTAGAGAGAAGTAAGCACTAACTTATAGATCAGTTTTTTAAAATTTATTTTTAGTTTATCAGGGAAGACGGGGGAAGGCTGACGTTTTAATTAATATTAATTAAGAATAAAATATAGGTATTGTGGTGCATGAGTTATTTTGGACACATGAAGACAAATCTAGATATGTTTCAGTTTTATCATACTTCTTCAGAGAAGAAGAGACAATTTCTTGGATCTCTATATAATACTGGTTTACAATTTTGGCACAAGGCCAGCAATTTTGTGGGAAGGTGCTAAATCGATTAAATATACCCCAGTGCTCAATTGGTATCTATTTTATCGACCCCCAAAAGGATGAAAGGCAAAGTCAACCGCGGTGTAATTTGAACTCAGAACTTTAAGACAAACGAAATGCAACTAAACATTTTGCCCAGCGTGTTGGCGTTTCTGCCAGTTCCCAACCTTACGATCTCTATATAATATTAGCAGGGAGTTTACTATTTCAAATTGATACAGAATGGGAACCTGAGTATCTTCTCCGATATTAGATATTACGTTATCTAATGTTCAGTTTCCAACATATCTTAAGATATTTTTAAAGTTATCTTTGCTATTGGTATAGACTACACTTTGCTGAGAAGGTCTAACAAGAGAGGAACATATCTGAAGTTGTTATTCCACTACCAAGGTCATACTTACTTGCCACATGCTTTTCATAATTAATTTTAGTTAATTAAAATCCCGGCAAAAGTTTCTTCACAAAATCCTTTGTAACCAGAACTGGTAATTAAGCTATAATTATTCTTCTCAATACTATTTAGTTTTCCTGTAGAGCAGAGCAAGTCTTCCTTTATTTTCCATAATTATTTAACTCTACTCTGATGGCCCTTGTCAATTTCCGTGATAAGATTGTTGTAGCAACACCATTCTAATTCGGCCAGAAACAACCCTGTAACTGATTCGTTGTGCTGAAATTTCTTCAAGCATATCTATGCCATTTAAATTATACATTAATTAAATATATAATTTAAATTGCTCTTTAAACTAAAGCCCATATTTTGAATTAAATGATGACGTAATGAATTTTAAAATTATCTCCGCTCCTTTCGACAGCACCTCAAGCGATGCGTATGATCCAGCTGTCAATTCTTCTTAATTCTCTCCCCTTGTAATTAGTTTTAAATTTCTTCAATAAATTAATGTTAATTAGCTCTTTTAGCAGATTCGAAAGAGTGTTTTAACTCAAGTGAGTTCAACTATGGCAGGACTCGAAATCAACTCCACCACCACAGCCACTACCAAATAACAAACAAAGGAAAAAACAAACAAACAATATATATATATATATATATACTCTTTTACTTGTTTCAGTCAATTGACTGCGGCCATGCTGGAGCACCGCCTTTATAGTCGAGCAAATCGACCCCAGAGCTTTGTAAGAATAAATAGTAGTTATTCTATCGGTGTCTTTTGCCGAACCGCTAAGATTTTGAAACTTGATCAACTTTTCAGACTAGATAGATCTGCCGATTAGCTTCTTACAAACAGGTCGTTTCATGGTCACGTGACTATACTATCAGTTGTAGTACTTGGCGCCGCTTGGTAGTGTTCTGTCAGGAAATTTATATCTTTCGTATTTTTGTTAAATGTCCTATATTTGAAACAACAACAATAATAATATTAATAATAACAATGACAACTACAAGAAAACAACAATAATAGTGCCAACAACAACAACAGAAACAACAGCAACAACAACAACAACAATGATAATAATAAAACTGCTGAAAAATAAAGACATTTGTACCAACTCATATAATGAGAAGTAATTTGCATAATTACTGGTAATTTCTCTTTAAGTTGAACTAAAAAGAAATGTGGAACATTCAGTACTGTTGTGGGTAATGGTGGTGATGCTGGTGGTGCTGATGGCGGTGGTGACAGGGAGCAGTTCTATTGTAAACTTACATATGTGTGTATATATATATATATATATATATATATATATATATATATATAT
>NC_068990.1:41314623-41316385 GCF_001194135.2 Octopus bimaculoides | reverse complement strand
TAATTGATTTTAATTTTTTTAATGAGATCATTGAAACGATTGTAATCAAGAAGAAATATCAATAATTTGTTTCTAATATATATGTGACTGGTGGTGGAAGGGCGCGCGTATGTGCGTATATGCGTGTGTATGTCTGCTTGCATACACACACGCGCACACACACACACACACACACACACACACACACACACACACACACACATATATATATACACAGGATGTCCCAAAAAAGTATACACGCTTTAGCAGCTGATAACTCAATTGATGCTTTTTCTCTCCAGATTAAACTCACTGGGATCAATGAAGGCGGTCGGACTAAACTTTGAACAAAGAAAATTCGTTCTAAAGTGCTACTAGAAGTGTGAAAACGCAGTTGAAGTGCAAAGACAGTTTAGGAGGAAGTTTCAAACAGATCCACCAACACAACTTATCATCACTCGAATTAGAGATAAATTTGAAGCCAATGGAACTGCTCAGAATGTCCATGAGAAACATTCTGGAAGACCACGAACATCAACAACGCCTACAAAGCAAGAAGGAGTGCTGGAAACGTATCACCAAAGTCCAAGAAAATCTGTGCGGTAAGCGAGTCGTGATGTAGGTATTTCAAAATTGTCTGTCTAACGCATTTTGAAAAGTTGTCAATGGAAAAGTTATGTTCCAAGAGTAGTCCATGCTATAAATGACAATGATTCAGACTGAAGAATGCAGTATTACGTGTGGTACTTGGCACGATGTGTAGATGCACACTTTCCAACAAAGATTGTGTGCAGTGATGAAGCCATATTCAAATTAAGTGGTTCAATTAACTGCCACAATTACACCAACTGGGGACCTGAGAATCTACATGTTATGGTGGAACACCATGTTAATTTACCAAGAGTTACAGTGTGGTATGGCTTATCATCAAGAGGATTAATTGGACCATTCTTTTCTGACACTACTGTGACTGGTCCCGTTTACTTGAACTTGCTGCAAAAGTCTGTCATGCCAAGCATTAGAGAAGACATTGAAGATAAGGAATTTTATTTTCAGCAAGATGGGGCACCCCCACACTACCATCATGATGATAGATCCTTCCTTGATGAGATCTTGCCATACAGGTGGATTGGACGAAGGGGTTTCGTTGAATACCCTCCGCGTTCACCAGACCTCACACCATGAGACATTTTTACAATAAATAAATGCGCACTTTTAAAGCCTAGCCAGGCTCATGGGCCCGGTTTCCCGGTTTCAATGGCGTATGTATTCCCCGGCTGGACGGGACGCCAGTCCATCGCAGCATTACTCATTTTTGCCAGCTGAGTGGACTGGAGCAACGTGAAATTAAGTATTTTGCTTAAGAACTCAACGCGTCGCCCGGTCCAGAAATCGAAACCACAATCTTACGATCATGGTGCTGACACCCTAACCACTAGGCCACGCGCCTCCACAGACATTTTTATGGGGATACCTAAAAGACAAAGTCTACGTTATGAAACCTGCAACAGTCGCTGATTTGAGAACGGCCATTGAACGAAAATGCACACAAATACCAAACGAATTGTTTCATGATGCTTGCGATTACATCGTTTCGACTTGTCAGCAGTGTCTGGACCAGAAAGGACGTCAGTTTGAAAACAGGCGCTGACAAAACAATAAAATTATGTTTGTACATTCTATTAAATTTTGAAAATGAAATGTATTTTAATAAACACCTACTTTACAATTATTTAAAGTGTGTATATACTTTTTTGGGACATCCTGTATATATATCTGTGTG
>NC_068990.1:41308502-41314613 GCF_001194135.2 Octopus bimaculoides | reverse complement strand
GTGTATATACTTTTTTGGGACATCCTGTATATATATCTGTGTGCGTATGTATGTATGTATGTATGTATGTATGTATGTATGTATGTATGTATGTATAGAGAGAGATTGAGAGATACACACCTTTTATTTGTTACTGGTTTCTGTCATTAGACTGTGACCATGCTGGGGCACCGCATTGAAGATTTTTTAGTCGACTGAATCGATACTACTAACTTATTTTTTAAGTCATGCACTTATTCTATCGATCTCTTTTGCCAAGCCGCTAAGTTACGGGAAAGTAAATGCATCAATACCGGGGTGGGGGACAAACACACACACATACATATATATATACGACGGGTTTCATTCAGTTTCTGTCAACCAAAGAAGACACTTGCCCAAGATGTCACACAGTGGGGCTCAACCCGAAACCATGTGTTTAGGAATCAAGCTTCTTACGACTCAGTCACGCTTGCGCTTATACAAATTAATATTATTCATGCGATACAATAATGTAGTCCCATTTTCATGTCAATTTTACCAGTGGGTTTCGCATGCTAAAGTTCTGGAAAACCAATTCTCAACACTAGTCAGAAGGTTTGGTATTCCATGACATTAGGAGTCAAAAAGATGCATGTATGACCCCCCCCCCCCCAGTGTCATTGACTTAAGCTGTACTTTTCCTGTAACCCTCTGATGAGTACCGAAATTGGTTTCCCAAATTCTCGTGCATGAAACCAATTAGCAAAATTTACTGAAACGGGTCCGTGATACTATATTATATAAAGCCCCCTCTTTATGGATGCTTAGACGAATATCTGTGTGCATGTGTGTGTGTGTGTGTGTGTGTGTGTGTGTGTGTGTGTGTGTGTGTGTGTGTGTGTATGTGCAAGTACAGGTATGAATGTAATTTTGTTTGCATGTATGTAAAAAGATATGTGTTGGTGCGCATCTGTCTGTGCTTGTGTATGAGTGTGTGCATGTGTGTGTGTGTGTGTGTGTGTGTGTGTGTGTGTGTGTGTGTGTGTGAGTGAGTGTGTGTTCCAATACCGCTAGCTGTATGCGATAGCTAACGATAGAGTGCATCCTCATTTTGACACATGCAATTTCCTTTTGTTTAAATGATTTAGACTACAACTATTAACACTTTGATCAATTATCACCTGGAATGGAAAATAACCAAATACAGAACCAACAATAGAAGTAATATGTGACCATCTAACTGCTAGAATCGGCAGTCAAATCTCCCTCAAATCACACCTGTGTGCATTAAAACATGGAATATTCGATGAAATATGTGATGAAATATATCAAATGGTTGGAACCTATTTGATTATAGGTGTGCTGGAATAGAGCAGTTTTGGAGCATGGATTAAATATTAATGTGTGTCAAATTGAAGGTTATCAAAAACTTTATAATTCTCATTAAGCTAGGTGAGCCATCTAACAACAATAAACGTTAATTCGGTTCATGAAGCAGATCATGTCTCCCAGCACAGAAATTGTACAAGGTATATAAAAATTTCTCCGAAAAATGATGTCAAAAGGTACAGGTGAGGCTGTGTGGTAAGAAGTTTGCTTTTCAACTACATGGTTCCGGGTTCAGTCCGACTGCATGTGCCGACCAAAGTCTTGTGAATTGACTTGGTGGACGGAAACTGAAAGAAGCTCGTCGCATATGTGTGTGTGTGTGTGTGTGTCTTTATGTGTGCGCGAGTGTGTGTGTGTGTGTGTGTGTGTCATTGTGTCCGTCCTTGTCTACTACCATTGCTTGACAACTGGTTTTGGTGTGTTTATGTTCCCGTAACCTAACGGTTCAGCAAAGACGACCGATTGAATAAGTGCCAGGTTATAAACAGAAAATAACTACTGAGGTGAATTAGTTCGACTAAAATTCCTCAAGACGGTTCCTCGGCATGGCCGCAGTCTAATGACTGAAAAAAAAAAAAGGAAAAGATTAAAAAAAAAAGCAAGATGGCTTCAACCCCAAACTAAAAAAAATATCTAATGTATGTTTTTACTTGTATATTACAAATATGCTTATTACAGAGCAGACATGTCTGTTACAGGTCGAATATAACTGAGGAAAAGTTCCTTCCAATGGTAACATATGAGCATCAATGTGTTCAAGCATCAATGTGTTGAAATGTGTTCAAATGGAATCTTGGATATTCTCTTATGAATTCAAATGTATTTAAATCCTAATTCAGCACAACTAACACATCAAACCCCCATATTTCTCTTCTATCAGTGCAAATGAATGGCCCTCAGTAATTAAGTTGATTACCTGGTGCAGGACAAATACATAAACAATGAGATATCACTAGAAAACGTTACACACACACACACACACACACACACACACACACACACGCAAAGTAACTCAATCATTTATAATTTAAGAGAGTGCATAAATTAATAACAGAACGTAGAGGATTATGTGTATATGTATAAACTACTCGCAATGTAGATGAATTTTGCAGTTAGTAACAAGGTTGGAGACCCGCGATCATGTGATGCGAGTGTGCCGCGCGCGCGTATGTGCATTACACACGGATATATTTACTCTTTTACTCTTTTACTTGTTTCAGTCTTTTGACTGTGGCCATGCTGGAGCACCGCCTTTTAGTCGAGCAAATCGACCCCAGGACTTATTCTTTAGAAGCCTAGTACTTATTCTATCGGTCTCTTTTGCCGAACCGCTAAGTTACGGGGACATAAATACACCAGCATCGGTTGTCAAGCGATGTTGGGGGGACAAACACACACATACAAACATACACACACACATACATATATATATATATATATATACGACGGGCTTCTTTCAGTTTCCGTCTACCAAATCCACTCACAAGGCTTTGGTCGGCCCGAGGCTATAGTAGAAAACACTTGCCCAAGATGCCGCGCAGTGGGACTGAACCCGGGACCATGTGGTTGGTAAGCTAGCTACTTACCACACAGCCACTCCTATATGTATATATATGCGTGTGTGCAAATGTATATGTACATGAGTGTGCGTGTGTGCATGAATGTATGTACGTATATGTATATGCATGTCGAAGAAATCATGAATAGGAAAAGCTTTTCGAAATGAATGAATGTTCACATATAGGTATACGAGGGCGTACCCAAAAGAAACCGGAATTTTGTAATATTTTATTCACTTGGTTTTATATATTTACACTTATATTGCCTCAAAGTACTCTCCATTTGAAGTAATGCATCGCTCCAGAGGCGTTTTCCGCTGTGTGAAGCAGTCTTTTAAGACTTCCGTCGTCTTTTTTCTTCACCTCTTCCACATCTACAGTATGTTTTCGTTTAAGGGCTTTTTTCATTCACGGTAACAAAAAGAAGCCACAGGGAGCAAGATCGGGTGAATAATGAGGGTGGGTAATCAGGGTGATGCCACTTTTGGTCAAAAACTGTCTCACACTCAAGGTGACTTGCGCAGGTACATTGTCGTGGTGAAACCATCACTCTCCACTTGGCCACAGATCGGGGCGTTTTCGTTTCGCCGCGTCTGGTTAACAGTTTGACCAGAAGGAGCAAATATTGTGTGGACAATTCCTTTTGCATCGATGAAACAAATCAGAATCATATAAACGAGTGAATCAGTTGTTGGGCAACGGTCCTCCAAGATCAGTTCATGAATTTTCGTGATGTTTTCTTTCGTTCGGTAGGTCGACGGTCGCTCTAACGAGATTGGTCTTCAAACGGCAAATGACTATTCCTAAAGCGTGAAAATGACTTGTAAACATGTGTTTTGCTCGTGGCAGCGTCCTTGTAAGCTGTTTGAAGCATGACAACTGTCTCTGCCACCGTTTACCCCAGCAGAAAACAGAATTTCACGGAAACACGCTGTTCCTTCGTTTTAGCCATCACAAGAGTCGTCGGACAGAGGAGAAACACTGTAAAACAAAGATACACTGCGTTGCAGTAGGACCCCACGCTACGACGTCGGTCGGCAGACTGATGACTGAGGGTTGCATCAAGTGGCTTGTAGAGGCGATAGCCTGAACTACAATGGGTTTGTCCCATAGAGAATATTTCCGGTTACTTTTGGGCGACACTTCATATGCACACATGCACATAGAGTATTTTTATCAACAGATAAAGCAATAGCAAATTTAATTAAATATCGAACTCAACTAACAGAATTTAACTAAAATATGTGCTGATGAAGATCAATAAACCTGAAACATATCTTAAACCGAAAGATATATAAATACACACACGCTTATGTTTATGTGTGTGTGTCTGTGTCTGTGTGCGTGTTTATACATGTATGTATTTGTGTGAGTTTATCTGTCTCAATATATATATGTTTGTAATCGAGTGTGTGTGTATATGTCACTGTGTGCAATGTTGACGTGTCCGCGGGAAACTAGGTGCAGTGACGGAATGAAACGTCAATTTCTAACTGCAGTTGTTGCAGCACCAACAACAACAACTGCTAGAACTAATGCAACAACAGATGTTACTACTACTACTACTACTACTACTACTACTACTACTACTACTACTACTACTACTACTACTACTACTCATGACAACAATAAACAGAGGTACATGATAAGTAATGTTTCAAAGCTATAATTCTTGCTACTTGTTTGGTGGCCACACCCACTGGACTTAACCACACACAACCAGACGGGAGCTTTACATCCGTTTGTCAGCAATAATACCGGGCGCCTAGTTGCCCGGAAGTAGGAGATTAGCAACTCATTAAATATTCCATCTAAAGCACACAAACACACGCACACGCACAAACTCTCTCTCACACACACACATACATATGCACGCACACACGTGTCTATTTAGATGAAGTACATATATTAATATGTATATACATACTTACACACACACACATATATGGGTATAGATGCATACATATGTATTAAAGTGTGTATATATACATAAAATCTGTAGGAAAGGGGGAGAGAGAGAAGGGAGGAAGAGAGAGAGAAGGGAGGAAGAGAGAGAGACTCTGAATATCAGTCGTAGTTCTGGATGTAAATTTAGTATACTATATGTATTTCACTACAGCTTTATATCTGTATGCACTCTACAAACACGGATCCACAGAAACATTGAAACACATGCATATATATATATATATATTTCATTTAGAATACAGAGATGCCTTAATAGGACATCTAACCCGCTAGAAATAGCAGCAAGACTACATACCACAAAAAGTAGGGATAATTTCGAAAGGGAATGAAAAATAAAAACATTTACCAATCTATATTCTGTACCATGGTTTCAAGTCAATTTTAGTAAGATAAAAATTATATATCTCACAAAGGTCGGACTATCATCGGCAGAATGACCAGACAACATTCGAGATACGAGTCAAATAGAGAGCATGGTTCGTATTCGAATATCTAATTTTCCAAATTTACCGCGTATTTGCGGTTTACCTATTCGGCAGTAAATACACAAATGCCGATTTTCAATCAAAAATTAGCCAAAAAAATTATTAATAAAATACAGGGTAGCAAAAATTTTTTTATTTACCACCAGTGGTCTAGCGAGGGTAAAAAACAGTCAATAGACTATATATTATTCATTTAAAATACAGAGATGCCTGTAATAGGACATCTAACCCGCTAGAAATAGCAGCAAGACTACATACCACAAAAAGTAGGGATAATTTCGAAAGGGAATGAAAAATAAAAACATTTACCAATCTATATTCTGTACCATGGTTTCAAGTCAATTTTAGTAAGATAAGAATTATATATCTCACAAAGGTCGGACTATCATCGGCAGAATGACCAGACAACATTTGAGATACGAGTCAAATAGAGAGCATGGTTCGTATTCGAATATCTGGCTAATTTCTGATTGAAAATCGGCATTTGTGTACTTACTGCCGAATAGGTAAACCGCAAATACGCGGTAAATTTGGAAAATAAGATATTCGAATACGAACCATGCTCTCTATTTGACTCGTATCTCGAATGTTGTCTGGTCATTCTGCCGATGATAGTCCGATGTTTGTGAGATATATAATTTTTATCTTACTAAAATTGACTTGAAACCATGGTACAGAATATAGATTGGTAAATGTTTTTATGTTTCATTCCCTTTCGAAATTATCCCTACTTTTTGTGGTATGTAGTC
>NC_068990.1:41302032-41307742 GCF_001194135.2 Octopus bimaculoides | reverse complement strand
ATAGTGTAAACAGAGTTAGCGGTTATAGTAATCGACTGAGTTGATAAAATATCCGTATGTGCTATCGGTATCCGTCACCCGTGTTATCTTCGGCCATTGGTGTGCAGGCACACAATGCACGTAGAATGCAGGTGATAACAGGATAAACAAGAATTTATCAGGAAACAAATACAAATAATCAGAAAATGGAGAAAACCTCAAATTAACAAAGACATCGATTGCACCATATTTATAGCATATTTTTTAATACAAACCATGACATAACAAGTAAGTGGCGTAGCAAATCTTACGGCCGTTTCTGCATCCCTTGCCAAACGCCGTCTATAAATAATTGCGAGAATAAGATTCTTCTTCTTCATAGGACATTCGAATTAAAGCCCGGAGCTTCATCAGAGTAATAAACAGGAGCATCCAATATAAACAAAGGGAAGAAAGAATAGAACAGAAAACAGTCTAGAAAAGAAGTCTAGATGCCCAATATATTAAAAGCATATAATCAACCATCTTGGGTCTACAAGGTCCGAAGGTAAAAGAGTGAGCTAGTAATGGTCTAGGGAATACTACAACTTATTTACGGGTATTTTCATTTTTTAAAAATTTATGTAAAGCAACTATCAAAATAACCATCAACAATCAGTAAAAAGGGCTTTGATAAGCGGCATTAGAAAAAGGATTTCCTATCTCTCATCTAATGAGGACATAAGAATAAATACGATAAGGCACTTATGGAGTCGGGCTATAGGGAGAGAATTAAATATATCCCACACGATCGTGAAATGGATAGTAGTAATAACGAATATGCTAACGGCAATATTACTGCGCATGACCATGCATCCAAGCGTTGCAAAAATGCGCAAGTAGCAGCAGCAAATGACACTAATAAGATCAGATTTAGTAACAGTATGAATAATTACAAAAATAATAGTAACATATTAGGTAGAACTAGGAGGGTCAATGGACGCAGGAAAAATAATATCAATAAGCATACCTTCCACGAAGAAACTACTAGTAAATCAGCAGATAAGATCTGGTGCAAAATCCCTTTTGCAATGCAAATAAGGACGGACTTAGCTAAGCAATTATTGAACGTGTTAAATAGACGTTTTGATAAGAATAATAGGTATTCTAAACTTATAAATAGTAGTACAATTAAGATAGGTTTATAGCCTTATATATAATTTAGGGAGCATTATATCCACCCTGAATAATAAAAAAAATTAGATACTTTCTACTTACATAGAAACAAAAATAGCAACGACGGCTGTATTGGCAGAAACAATAACAATAAGCACCACCCCAGCCTTAGTACAGAATAGACTCAGAACTAAAATAGATGGTTATGAGTGTATGGAAACTGAAAGAAGCCCGTCGTATTTACATATGTATGTATGTATGTATGTATGTATGTATGTATGTATTTGTGCGTCTGTGTTTGTCCCCCCACCGGCGCTTGACAACCGATGTTGATATGTTTACGTCCCTGTAATATTAGCGGTTCGGCAAATATGACCGATTGAATAAGTACGAGGGTTACAAAGAATAAATCCTGGGGTCGATTTGTTCGACTAAAGGCGGTGCTCCAGCATGGTCGCAGTTAAATGACTGAAACAAGTAAAAGAATATATACAGTAGAACCTCGGTTTTCGAACAAATCTGATCACGAATAAATCGTGCTTTATATCTATCTATCTATCTCCCTACTCCCTACCCGTCTCTCTCCCTATATATATATATATATATATATATATATATATATATATATATATATATATATAGGGAGAGAGAGGGGTAGGGAGATAGATAGATATAAAGCACGATTATATATCTATCTATATATATGTATATATATATATATATATATATATATATATATATATATAGATAGATATAGATATATATAGATATATAGAAAGATTTATTCGCGATCAGAGTCGTTCGAAAACCGAGGTACTACTATATATATATATATGGTACTGAGATATAGTCTGAGACCTAATCAACTTCGGATGGCTCAAATGGTTGAGAATGTGAGTTGTCGAAAGCTCCAAATATACGTAAGACCTTAGAAAACTCACAGATGATGCATTTCTCTGCACCAGTGAGATGTACACAGATATGCAGGAAGTAAATAGACATCTTTAGTTTTCAAGATCTTTTATTTGATATTGATTGGTAGAAGGAGAGGTTTTCTTGTAGCTGCTCGTCCATAACACCCACACTTATGCACTTATGTAACACACGTTCTTGGACAAACTTTTAGCTGTTTTGCAATGTCAGAAGTTTTCGAACGAGGTTCGTTTTCCACAATTCTCTTCAAACAGCAAAGCTCCCTTTCCGATGGCCTAGATCGGCCGGGCCGAGAGTCTGTGGATTCTTTTCCTTGGTTTTTGAATTGCACTATAATTCTATTAACAGTAGCAAGAGGAATTTGAAGATTTTCGGCAATTTTTTGCCCAACAATACGACCTCTTTCAAAATCTAACAGTTCTGCTGAAATTTTCGTGCTTGGGAATGTTACTCTTCGCAAATGTCTAATATAATGGCACCTGGAATGAAAAAGGATAATCACGTTGTAAATTTTACACCGCTGAAAACATATTAAGACGCTTAGATTAGAAATTTTGAAAATTTAAGGTGTCTATTTACTTCCTGCATGTCTGTGTATATTGGAACCCAGTGTTACCGTCGCTGTTATTGCCGCAGTTCTTGTTGCTGCTATTGTGTTTGATGTTGTCATTGTTGTTGTGCTCATGCTTGTTGACATGAACTTGATATTACTTCAGTAAAGTTAGTTACCGAACACTACTCACCGGAGTTTATTAATATCGTGCAGATTTTGTGACGAAAGCGATCGATGTTTTTTCTAGAATGTTTGTGCTGAGAACATCGGAAAATACCAACTGGGACATTTACAATATATTTACAATAATCAGTTGAAGTTAACATTGCTGACTCGATAAATAAAATGTTAATAAAAAAACAAATGGTGTCAGTTTAATGTACAAACTGTGACACTGAAACAGTGTTAGGCATCTTTCGTTTTATGTGGGAAACTTTTTGAACTTATATTTTGATTTAATCGATCTCACTTTATTATTGGTTATCAGTTTATCGATTGTGAAGATATAAAAGACTAAAAAGTAAATCTGATACCGATTGATCTTATAAATCAGAACATAGATATTCAAAACGAAATACTTTAAAGTAATTAGACGGTTAGAAACAATCACTGCTAGATTAACCTAATTCTACTGTAATATATATAGAAGTAGTGAAATGACATTTAATTGATGACAGTATATAATAATAGTAATAATAATAATAATAATAATAATAATAATAATAATAATAATAATAATAATAATAATGATGATGATGATGATGATGATGACGATGGCGATAACAACAACAACAACAACACTATCCTCCATTGAACAAATTTAATTTGTGTCCGTGGGAAGAGCCATTGTAACGATGCGTCCTGCCCTAACTCTTCGAAACGCCAGTGTTATAATGGTGGCAGCTGTCAAGCAAATGTTCTCTGTGTGGCCTGTGTGTTTTCTGTACATTGTTTATCATTTTGTCTATGTTTTTTTTTTTGCAATGTCATGTACCCAACATACATGTACATATATATGCATATACTCATATATTATTTGTATATATATATATATATATATATATATATATATATTAACTGCTGGTAGGAACACCGTAATTCGTCTTGCAACCGTAATATACTGCCAAGTATATTAAAAGTTTATATGTCAATACTGTGTCCAACTTTTTTGCTAGCGGTGTTTTCATTTTCAAGCTAACACTACAGATTCTCTATAGAATTTAGATCTAGCACTGAAAGTTATGATGTTTGATATACGAATATATCTATGGAGTCAATGTGATCGAAAAAAAAAAACAATAGGTAAAACGGGTGTATATGCTTATTTCAGAAGCTATTGCTCCTTCTTCAGCACCACATCCAACCCATTAACTATCCACGAATACATGGCTTTAATAGCCACAAACCTTAGCTGTGTAACACAATTCGGTAGACCAATTTGCATATCAAACACATACATGGCAGCTGGTACATACGTATTAATTGCTAGGAGGGACACCGTATTTTGTTTTGTAGCCATGAAAGATTTATAAGATCAAAGACTTTTAACTCGCTGTCGCCAATGTAGGCAACTTTTACTGGAAAACACACATTAATTTGCAAAATAGGAAAATAAAGAAATGAAATCGACTAGTTTTAATATATTTGAGACATGGTGCGAGAAAAACGTATTTTTTGAACGAATACAAAGAAATAAAGGCTACATAATATTGTAGTAGTATTATTCATTAGGTTTATACACACATGTATATTTATTTGGAGTGAAACTATAGGGAGTGTTCTCGACCGTTTCAATTACTAATTGAAACGGACGAGCTCTTCTCCAAATAAATGCATCAATTCTGTGTTATAGCACTTTTCTGAAAAGTGGCCCGCCTGGCGACCTCAACGTCAATAACCAGTCAACACATAAGCACACATGCATGCACATATGCACACACACAAGTATACATAGACTTGTATAAATAAAACATATATATATATATATATATATATATATTACATTTTATATGTAAATATACATACAGGATACATAGTACAGATACACACTTTTAGACACATACATACACACAGAATTTAAACTTTAAAAAAAACCACGAGATTGGAATGTAGGTCAAAAGCTTGGTTCTGGTTCCAAGAGAAACCTTTGTAAAAACTCATACTTCTTACCCCTCTCGTTTTCCCTTCTCACCCTACTCACCTACCATATATTTCCATTTCCTTACTGACACCTCTACTCCCACCTCAATCCCCAGTAACACACAACGGCGCCTCTGTCACTACGCCGACACATACATCACCTTCACTAGACATTACCTCCCCCACCATCATCCATTGTCATGTTGGATCCTCTTCCCACAAACTTCCACCACCACCATCACCGCCACTTTTTTATATTACTCTTCCACCATTAAGTTCCATTGTTATTATCTTTCAAATTGACTGACCAGTGATTTTAGTAAAACTTTACGAAGCGCAGCATGTGTGTTAGGGTGTGTTTGTGTTTGTGTGTATGTGTGTGCATATACATTTGTACGTACGTAAGTACGCATGCATGGTTGCATGTACGTACGCAGAACAATGCATGAAGGTATGTATGTATGTATGTATGTATGTATGTATGTATGTATGTGTGTATGTATGTATAAATTTTGGAATTTATTTAAGCATTTGTTTTGTTTGAGTCAGGACGGCTTTTGGAGTTTACGGACGTGTGAAGTAAGGTATGCACTTGCATGAGGTTGCGCGCGCGCATGTATGTAAATCATGGAATATAATTCTGATAGATATGGATAAAAATCCTAAGATATTTTACACTCCAAACACACACATACATAAGCATACTCATACATACTCTTTTATTTGCTTCAGTCATTTGACCGTAGCCATGCTGGAGCACTGCCTTTAGTCGAGCAAGCGACCCATGACTTATTTTTTGTAAGCCTAGTACTTATTCTATCGGTCTCTTAAGCCCAACATAGTTTAGGGGACGTAAACACACCAGCGTCGGTTGTCAAGCGATGCTGGGGGGGGGGACAAACACAGACACACGTACACACACACAAACAAACACACACACACACACACACA
>NC_068990.1:41301304-41301749 GCF_001194135.2 Octopus bimaculoides | reverse complement strand
AGCTTCTTACCACACAGCCACTCCTGCGCCAACATAAAAAATTATAATCCCTACCGTCTTCCATAGTGTTATGTAAAAGTAAAGCTTTATATATATATATATATGTATATATTCCTTTTTTTCCTTTTATATGTTTCAGTCATTTGACTGTGGCCATGCTGAAGCACCACTTTTAGTCGAGCAAATCGTCCCCAGGACTTATTCTTTGTAAGCCTGGTACTTATTCTCTCAGTCCCTTTTGCCGAACCACTAAAGTACGGGGACGTAAACACACCAACATCTGTTGTCAAGCGATGGTGGGGGACAAACACAGACACACGTACACACACACAAACAAACACACACACACACACACACACACACACATATATATATTCGACGGGCTTCTTTCAGTTTCCGCGTACCAAATTCTCTCACAAGACTTTGGCCGACCCGAAGCTATAGT
>NC_068990.1:41300420-41301294 GCF_001194135.2 Octopus bimaculoides | reverse complement strand
ATATTCGACGGGCTTCTTTCAGTTTCCGCGTACCAAATTCTCTCACAAGACTTTGGCCGACCCGAAGCTATAGTAGAAGACACTTGCCCAAGGTGCCACGCAGTGAAACTGAACCCGGAACCACGTGGTTGCAAACTACTTACCACACAGCCACTCCTACGCCTACTGATTCACTAGAAGCGATAAATTAGAGGACTCAATACAAATGTAGAGCATTCATTAATACATTATAACTGAAAGGCTCCGATTTCCAGTACTCAGCGATGCTACTTTCCGATTATCACCCGGTAAACCGAGCCTGGTTGTCTTTTGAATATCCACAGTCTGGATATTTGTTGTAAATATGAAATAAAAGTTTGAAGAAAACTCTTACTACTGTATACTTTTGTAAAATTCTTTGTAAAAATCTTTGTGCGAAAGCAGCTGCTTCAAGCTCACACTTTTTATTTCATTTCTGGTTCTAGTGACAATATCATTATAAACGTCATAAACAAGAACCATATAAACTTCGACAAAGCCGTAACACAATTCTTGTCAGGGCTGATAAATGAATGTTTATGCTTGTAATAACGGTTCCATTGCCCAGTATATCTTTACGTTGATCACTGTTGTTTGATTCAAACTTTGCACTATATACTATCGATATATCTTTACAGTTACCGTCTAGTACAGTTTTCACGAATGCTACAGTTGCATGATCTGTGTTGGCTAGATGTTTTCATCTCTCTTCTACTCCGCTTCGCAGTTTTATGACCTGTTTCCGGGTTCATTCTTACTGCGTGGCAACTTGGGCAAGTGTCTTCTACTATAGCCTCGGGCCGACCAAAGCCTTGTGAGTGGATTTGGTAGACGGAAACTGAAAGAAGCCCGTCGT
>NC_068990.1:41298519-41300410 GCF_001194135.2 Octopus bimaculoides | reverse complement strand
TCGGGCCGACCAAAGCCTTGTGAGTGGATTTGGTAGACGGAAACTGAAAGAAGCCCGTCGTATATATGTATATATGTGTATGTATATGTGTGTGTATGTTTTTTTTTTCACGTTGCTCCAATCCAATCATTTGGTAAAAATGTAATCCTAAGACGGATCAGCGTTTCGTCCGGGGGTCTTGATACGCAGAAGATATAAAGGTATAACAACATACAATAAAGTCCTTTCTCCAATGCTCTGACGATTCTAACAATCTACCATATTTGAGATGACACATATATGATATGTCTTAACATAAATAATATGCCTTAACGTATATATTATGTGTTAGGTTTCAGAAATGGAGATGTGCTTCACTCAATCAATCAACTAATTTCTGCACTATCCAACCGCGAAACATTTTGTCAAGGCAAAAGATACGGCCTTGCTATTTTTGCTGTTGGTGGTGTTGTTGTTGTTTGACTCCATGATTGTTTTCATCCAGTAGACTTCTCATCAAAGAATTCCTAGACATAACCTGCTTGCACCGTAGCCATACACAGTATACCAAAAATTATATTAAACAGTGTATCTTTTTATATTTCATAGAAGGTAAAATGTGATTTAGCTGTTATATTTAGTCGGTTGAGCAACCACCGTATTGATTTGTCTTTCGTGTTGTCCTGACAACCAGTGTTCAGCCATTATTTACCTGTTGAAATACAAATGAATCTATCTATTGAAATCTTATTAATTTTAAAGAAAGGACACCACTTTATAGTCAATTTGCTTTTCGTGTAATTCAAAATACGTTTTCAATATTTATTCCCCTGTGAGTGGCGGTTTAGAACTTTATTTTAACCGAAAAATAAGCCTGCAAAATATACATACATACATACATACATACCTACATAAATACATACATACATATATATGCGTGTGTGTGTATGCATGTGTATGTGTGTATGCGTATGTGTGTATGTATATGTATATGTATATGCATTTATGTATATTTGCAGTTGATGATGTAGGTATGTGCGCAAATATGTTTTTATGCATCACATTGAAATTTATATGAATTTTGTGTAGATGTAAGCATTTGCATACATACATGCTTTGTATAATTCTCTATTTCTCTCTCTCTCTCTCTCTCTCTCTCTCTCTCTCTCTCTCTCTCTCTCTCTCTCTCTCTCTCTCTCTCTCTTTCTGTATATATATATATATATATATATATGGAGAGAGAGAGAAAGAGAGCTAGAAAGAGCGGATGAGAGATATGTGGCATGGTATGGAGATGTACAGGCGCGTTGTAGTCATATATATGCAAGTAAGTATGTAGGAGTGTGTATAGTTCGTTCATTATCTACTGATCTGGAAGTATAATATGTAAGCACCGTACTTATAAACAATCGCAACAGCTACTACAAGCGAAAACAAAGAATAAATGAAAATGAATGAACATATAAAGAAATAAATGAAACTCTGAAAATCAAAAGCAAATAATAATAATAATAATAATAATAATAATAATAATAATAATAATAATAATAATAATATCAACAACAACAACAACAACGACGATGACGATGGCAAGAACAACAGCAACTGCAATATTAAACAAAATAACAAAAAAAAAAACCCCAGAAAATAATACGTTCAACAAATAAAGAAAGTAACAAACAGTTTGAATAGCAATAGGAGAGTGAAAATATGTACAAATTAGAGTTGTAAAAGACTTAATACTTTGCCTTACTTTGCTGTTTAGAGTTGCATATTGTTTCTGTACAGACGCATCCATATGTGAATTTCGAAAATAAATAAAAGACTATCAAAAATGAATAAAATGGAACAGTGGAGAAATTACATACACACACACACATTTGTGTGTATGTATGTATGTATGTCTGTATGT
>NC_068990.1:41297061-41297676 GCF_001194135.2 Octopus bimaculoides | reverse complement strand
TATATATATATATATATATATATATATATATTATAATACGTATAAATGTATATACATAAATATATATATGCACATATGTATTATATATACATATGTACATATGTATGTGTGTGTGTGCCTCTGTGTGTGTGTCTATATATCTATACGTGTTTCTGTGTATGTGTATTACTTGTATATATATATATATATATATATATATATATATATAGCTTCTAACATAGACAATACAAACTAGCATAAACATTCTTCTATTGATGATTTCATTGTTAATAACTGTTTATTTACATCGAAATACAAAACACATGCATCGAAACAAACCCCCACACAAACATACACACACACATACACATCCATACACATAGATACACCCAAACACATCAAAAATACCGAAAGCTGTTTAAAGAACTCTAAAAAATTTTTTTTTTTTTTAAATGAAATGAGGGTGTATAACAGCCGCCATAACATCAACATCGACAAAAACAACAACAGCAGCGGCAGAAACAACAACAATAACAATAATAATGGCGATGATGATAATGATGACAATAATAATAATAATGATAATAATAACAATAACAACAACAACAACAACAACAAAAATAATAATAATAATAA
>NC_068990.1:41296485-41297051 GCF_001194135.2 Octopus bimaculoides | reverse complement strand
TATATATATATATGGTAACGATAAAATTTTAAAGAAAGAAAAAGAAAGACGAAATTGTTTTTCGTTCTTCAGCAGTGATGTGTTTACTTGTTTAATTTTTCTATCAGAGAAACTGACAACCAGCCAGAGTAATCTGTGACTACATGCATAAAATGTCAACAAAAGGGGAAATTGTCAATTTGATTAAATTTTCAGTTGGGCGCCATTTTGCTTCTGTAGATTCAGCATGGCTGATGTAATTTCCCCTCTTCATATCGCAGCCAGCAAAGTGGAGAGTTCGCTGAAGTTTGTCAATATTCGTGTGGAGTACGAGGTTTGAGGTTTGGGCTGACGAAATATTTAAGGAGTTGTGATGTGGGCTGGGAGAAGTTTATGGTGAGAAAAAAAAAAGTTTTAATGCATGTGATTCCAAACGTGTATGTATGTGTATGTGAGAGTTTATTAAATGTTTTTATATGTGCATGTATGCTAAAATTGTAAGTTTTTGCTTGTACGAATTTATCAAATTGAGTTGGGCGTCCATATAAGAATAAGAAGGAAAAAGGAATGATTCTGATTCTAATTTT
>NC_068990.1:41293414-41295902 GCF_001194135.2 Octopus bimaculoides | reverse complement strand
AATGATGACAATAATAATAATAATGATAATAATAACAATAACAACAACAACAACAACAACAAAAATAATAATAATAATAATAATAATATGAATAATAATAATAATAATAATAATAATAATAATAATAACAACGTAAAAATATTAAAACACCAAGTTTGCAAATTGACAAGGAAGACTTAAGCTTGTCAAAACTGAAACATTAAATTTTGTCGAAGCTTTGAATTGGCCCTCAACTACATCATTCTTAAACCATGTCATGCTTGGTTATTCTGTTATAAATTGCGTTCATGAAATAGGTTGACGTTCGATTCTTGGAACCACCGGTTGGCTTACGAAACAGACAAAGATAATTGGTAGGAACACAAGCAACTGCAAAAAAAAAAAAAAAAAAATTGGACGAAAGATAAAACTAAGGATATCTTTGTGAAATGTAGTGTTTAACCGTATGACTTTGACAGATTTTGTTTTTGTTTTTAAGAGCGAATGAAGTCTAAAGCAATAGATTTCTAAATTGAGGGAGACATCTCGATTGTGTGTAACTAGTTATTAATGAAATTAGTGCACACGAACACACAGCACTCTACATATTCAGCTATATATATATATATATACGCACAGTCACACACGCACAGACACATGCATATATTTGGTATGTATGTGCATGTATAATGCATGTTAACAAAAGTCCTCGGCACTCATGCATACATTTCGCAAACGTTTAGACACGATCGAAAATCATTCGCACATGCACTGACAATTGGATGCGAACGCATGCACGCGCGCGCGCACACACACACACACACACACACACGTTTAGCACAAAAGTGCGTCGACACTTTGTGCACACGTGAACACATATTTAAATATGTGAGTATATATGTGTGCATATATATATATATATGTGTATATATATATATATATATATATATATATATATATATATATATATATATATATATACATGCAGGTACACACATGTATACATATGCCTGTATGTTCGTATGTACATCGCTTATTTTTTTTATGTATTCGTTTTTCTTTACTTTCAATTTTTTAAACGAGTTTGAAACCACTTTATAGTTAAAGAAGGACTTGTTCAGAAGAATTAGATTTGTAGTACATTAGAATGTTATGTCTTCGTGAATAATCACTTCCGGTGCATTACTTCCGGTTCATTACCCCAAGTATAGTACTTCTGAATTATGTGCAGGAAGTATATAATTTTGTCAGCGAAAATTTATGAGCAATGTAATATTTACTGAAATGTCATGTCATGTGACACATCGATTGTTAAGTGATTCGATAAATGAGATATGCTATCGAATTAACAAGAAGTGTAATTAGGGCTTAAGAAAGAAAATTTTCACTTCGTTCAATCTCTTATATGGTCCAAACTCGTACATGGCCGCAGGCAGAGCTGTATTTTTGAGAAATTTGCTTCACAACTCCTGCATAGCTACTCTTTCAAACCTCACTGCGCGGCACATTGAGCAAGTGTTTTCTCTCTTTGCATGGGGTTGACCAACACCGAATGAAATCTGTGTGGAAGACCATCGTAAGAATTAGTGTTGTTTTCAGTGTCATCAACTTAATCGGTCAACCGGTTTAAAAGCGTCATCTGACCGTCAGGTGTCTTTAGTACACTCCATTCTGTTACTATCATTCGGGCCATGTCTTAGGTTTGATGATAAATTCTCTCTCCCTCCCACCTTTGTCGGAGACCACCAATGGACATTACGTTCGCTCCCCTAACTATAACAAAAAACGTACTTTGATTTGACTCGATATTCCATGGTTTAATGTTTTGATAACAGTTATTCACCAATTCATTGATTACAGTAATCCCTCGACTATCACCGGTGTTACGTTCCAAGACCTTCCGTGATAGGTGAAAATCCGCGAAGTAGAAACAGCACTGTACTGTATTTCTTTTTTATTACTTTTATAATTTGTATATATATATTTTATTATAAATGCAAAACAACACTACACATGAATCAACGTAAGCTTTAATAAATCGCAATAGCTGGTCCGCGATATGGTGAGGGATTACTTTCATTAATGCTTTTATTTTTACAGGTTCAAAGAGCTATTGACAAGAACTATTGTATGTGGATGATCCGGTATTGAATCCAAACTTCTGATCATCTTGATTAATTTAAGAAGTTTGCTTTCCAACCATATGGTTTCAGGTTCAATTCTATTGTGTGATACATTGGTCAAGTGTCTTCTACGATAACCTCGGGCCGAGCAAAGCCTTGTAAGTGGGTGTGGTAGACAGAAACTGAAAGAGGCCCATCCCATATGTATGTGTGTGTGTGTGTGTGTGATTGTCTTCCCTTGTCGCTTGACAACTGGTGTTCGTGTGTTACGTCTCCGTAACTTAGCAGTTCGGCAAAAGGCATTGAGGTCGATTAGTTCGACTAAAATTTCTGAAGGCAGAAAAGATTATGTGTGTATGCGTATATATATATATATATATATATAT
>NC_068990.1:41286741-41291234 GCF_001194135.2 Octopus bimaculoides | reverse complement strand
TATATATATATATATATATTAATATGTATATATATACAAGGGTTTCCTTCAGTTTCTGTCTACCAAATCCACTCACAAGTTTTGAGTCGGCCCGGCGCTACAGTAGAAAATAGTTGCTCAAGATGCTACGCAGTGGGAATGGCTCCAGAAACATGTGGCAGGGAAGCCAACTTCATATCACAGTCACATCTGTACACACACACTCACACACATGTGTTTTCGTGAATGTGGCAGTTAGGCAAAAACCAAGTGCTTTAATTATCATTAGGATAAATGAAAATTTGTAATCTGGATATAGAAGCAGGAGGTTTCAAAGCAGTTGTCCACAGTTATCTTCTTTCTAATTGATTTTCAAAGAGATGTTTACATCAACAGGACAGCTGACTTCTATGACGGTACATCCTTTTTCTTGTCCCAAACAACAATATCCGGACTGTTATGCTTACACTTGACAGATGTTTTGATGGGAATGTTCAACCAGTATTTCTTATGCCGATACCTGTGTAAGTATTCAGTAACAGGGAATTCTCTGTATTTATCTTTTTCTCTGAATGGCATTGTATATTGTTTCCACGACAACGTCATGTCACATAGGGAGGTAGTACCGTGATGACATCTGTGGGTAGCTGCTAATCACGTGTGATGCCTTCTACTGAAATATGACATAATATACATTTACGGTTGCATCTTGGAACTCAAAGGGCTTCACTGTCTTTTTTGTTAATTAGGTATTTAATAGGAATCTCTTGTTTTGGGATTACAAATGCATAGCCTTTGAAATGTGATGTGATGTTGCAGTCACGAGTCGAAAATGGGGCTTCGCTTCATGTCAATGTTAGTATCTTCTTCGAGAAACATACCCAAGCATGGTCTTTTTGACATGCTGAGCGTTTCACCTCCAGTTTTTTTTTCTTTGGAAGTATGCTAGTCCGGCTGATTTGGGGTTGTATAGGAGGCCATCAGGAAGAGAGTAATTCCTGTGGATCTCACTTTTAACACATAGGACATTATATTCTCCACTTTCAACCCTACCTTAACGTATTTATTTTTGCTGTTGTTGTTTAGCAAGTATTGTCTGAGAGAGATCATGCGACATTCAAAGGTTGTCTGCACTGATCTCAAGCCCCAACTTCCTTTATCTCTTCTTAGATAGAGCTTGTTAATATCACTATTTTTGTATGTATGTATTATCAATTGGTCCACCTATACGGGCGATTGGCATCTCCTTGTGCTTCCGCGTTGTCAAATGTATTTCTGTCTTTTCGTCCATAACCTCTCAGACTATCCAACTCCTTTGCAGATCCGCATGGTTTGAAGTATTGGTGACAGACGAAAATTGCAATTTACCGTGCGCTTTCAGCATAGGAGTTTCAGTAGATGGAATGACAAATGTGATCGCCATAAAGCGAGTTTCCTTCTCAGTTACTGTAAATCCCAGTTGAGTCCATTCATTGCAAGTGTCCATCTTCCCCTCTCCTTCCACACATTTCTCCTTTTCTCTCACTCTCTCTTTCTTTCCTTTTTTTGACCCCTTTGATTAAACTCATTCCCATCCTCAGCAAGGGCCAAATTTCCAATACTACATATACCTGCCACTTTCCAAGCATCCATTTTAGGTAACTATTGCTATGAATCCTTCCCGGTTCTCTGATTTTTAGAGTTAAAGTAAACGCACGTCATTCTCAGTAGAATCCATGAAAGTGATTTCCTGCAAAGGCACAAAGCCTCATTCATAACTGGGGAACAAACAGAAACGATCACGTGACTTTTAGTGTTTGAATAATATTTTATTTCATTGATTCAGAAAGGTTAAAAGGTAACGTTGTCATCGGAAGAATTTGAACTCAAAACGTAATTGGCCGTCGGTTGTCCGAAACTCTAATGATTCTACCATTTTACTACCCTAGTTAGAGCTATCGATGTTAACATGTAATGCCAGTTATTATTTTCATTACGAAACTGTCAATGCAACCATCTATTACTTCTACCGCTTCTACTACCATCATTACTAAAAGCACCACCACCACCACAACTACAACAACAATTACTACTACTACAACTACTACAACTACTGCTGCTGCTACTATTACTACTACTACTGCTGCTGCTGCAACTACAACTACCTCTGTCATTTCACCGGTACTAACACTACACGTACTTATAACTATAGCCGTGACCACTACCACCACTACTACACTGATGATACCATTACAACCACCGCCACAATCATCACTATAATCACCACCGCCACAATCAATAATAGCAACAACTACAACATCTTGACCAGTGCGATCATTATCCATACTACACCTGCCAACTGAAATCCTATTGACAACAACATCAACAATAAGATCTAAAATAAACCCAGAAACATCAACATCAATATCAACAATATGTCCTCAACAAAAACATCATTATCGTCATCATCGCTACGAGCAGCTTTATAAAAACTTAAAATGAGGTCATGTTAAATCGTGACATTTTCCATTCAATAATATTTTTTTATATAATGAATTTATTTAAATGAAAATAATTCATTATTATTGTCATGGGAGACTTGGTTGACGTGGTGCTGGTGTTGTTGGCGTTGTTGGTAGTAGTGATGGTGACGATGGTGGTGGTAGTGATAGTGGTGTCAATGACTGCAGCGATGTTGTAGTGTTGTTTATATTGCTGGCGTTAGTGTGAAGATGCTGGTGGCATAAAAGAGAGAAACATATTTGAATGGTAATGTCTTAATAGATTACAATTAGTCTGAAATTACAAAATGTTGTTTAATGCAGATGAATTTAAACATTGTACATGTCCAATATGTTCTAATGTCTTACTGACCACTCTTGTACTATGACATACTCCCCACTATTGCACCGGTCCACTATTTAATGTCTCTATGACCCCTAATATACATGTCCACTTCAGAACTCTCAAACATTTTACTCACCGCTATTGTACATGTCCACTCTAATACTCCCTACCGACCTCATTGATCATTATTGTACATGTCCACTCCAATAATCCCTACTGACCTACTGGCTACCATTCCAACCTGTCCCTTCTCTAATATGTCCACCCATTATTCTCTAAAATGCTACTGACCACATTGTACGTGTCGACTCCCACACTTCCTAGTGTAATACTCACCACCGCTGTACAGGTTCATTCAATGCTATATCGTATACATATGACACACGCCAAGATTGTCACTACGACATATCATATAAGAATATAGAAGTGGAGCAGACTGACACACTACATACCATTCAAGAAAATACTATGTATTATAGAAATGGAACAGATCCAACTTAACACTCTCTGACATATCATACGATAAACTCTGTATATTGGAGTAAGCAATGACGTCTTCCCCTAAGGAATAACTTTGTGAATCTTGCGTTCTTCATCCTCAAATCGAACTTATTGGGTGGATCGACTACATACAATGTCGTAGGACTGTTCGAACCAGGAAACCAATAATAAATATGAACCTCCATATCTTTATACGAGCATCCACTTCTTTATACACCTGTAATTCTGAGGATAGCATACAACTTTTGCGTTGCAAATTTTGCGTCTTTCATCTTTCGTTCTTCAATTGTCTTCTACTACCAAATGAGGGTAAATATAAAAAAAATCTCGTGGAGTGGGATCGAACTCACAGCTTCAATCTTACTCTTGGCTAATAATGTATTAACAGCCACTACATAAGTGCAAAGTAACTTCAGTAATAATAACGACATAATAATCATCGTCATCTTCGTTGTCGTCATTATCATCATCAACACTAAGAAAACAGCATCAACAACAAATTTAATAAGAAGACGACTCGGATTGTAAAAGTAAAAAGTATCTTTCTATAAATACAAGGCCTCAATTTCGGTTTACGTTAACCTTAGTACTTGACAGGTATTTTATTTTATCGAATTCCGAAAGTAAAAATTAAAGGCAAAGTTAATATCGGTGAGATCTGAACTCGGAACGCAAAGTGCTGGAAGTGATTAGTTACCACAAGTCATTTTGCCCAGCAATAAAGATTTTAGTAAATAATGGCAAGAATAATAGCTAGAAACAATGACAAAAATCAATATAAAAACTACATAACAATGATAAAAACGTAGAAATTAAAAATACAAGAGCTTCACCACCACTACCACCACCACCCACCTCACTAACTACAGACAATAAACTGCATCTGCTACTGTTCTTCCTCATCTGGCGTCAAGAGTCCCTGTTCTTTGTGAGAAGTTCCAGCCAAATCCTTTCAATTTGCACCATATCGTTTTAAGGACACAATCGATGATGCATTTTTTGATATTCAATAAGATTCCATCTATTCGTGCTTCGTACTTTTTGGTTGTACACGTTTCGTGACGTCCTGTGCCCACATATACATGTTTATATATACGTATAGATGTAAGTATGTACATATACGTATGTATATATGCATATATATATATATATATATATATTATTTATGTATACACGCGCGCGCGCGC
>NC_068990.1:41284884-41286731 GCF_001194135.2 Octopus bimaculoides | reverse complement strand
TATATATATATATATATTATTTATGTATACACGCGCGCGCGCGCGCACACACACACACACACACACACACACACATATCGATTAAATATCGAATGGAAATTTAGAGGTGTGAATCGCCCTGGCTCTCATGGTTCCTGATCTTAACCGATTGAAAATATTATCATGTACACTGTTTTGTCTTGGTATAAAAGATGGGCTACAGCAAATATTCTGCTCAATACCATATATTTGTTTGTCAGTTGCTTGACCTTAGTGGCTGATGATATATGCATCTCTGATCACTAGCAGAAGTAGTGGGGGGAGGCATCATAGTCATATGTTGAAAGGAATTCTTTAGTGTTTGTATAATTCACCTTTGGGAAGATGGGTGTTTTGTTCAGCATCCTTAAACAATCCTTATTCAGGGACCTTTTGAGCGGGATGTGATACTCAACCCGAAAAAAATTCTAATTGAGTCCCACCTGTAAGGTCAAGCGATGTTTATCTTGATATGAGATCACCACGTCGCGCACATATGGCTGTGATGCACGTGCCTGGTGTACCCTTATCGGACGGGTAGTCATGATGGGTATATTGGGCTTCGTATAATTGTACCCCAGTGTCACTTTGATGGCATGCACTGCTCTCTCACTCAATAATAATAATAATAATAATAATAATAATAATAATAATAATAATAATAATAACAATAACAATAATGATAACAACAACAACAACAACAAGATGGGCTACAGCAAATACTCTGCTTAATACTACAGATTTGCTTGTCAGGGGTTTGACCATAACCAGTTGAGCATTTCCCTTGGTGCCTGATGATATGTGCATCTCTGATCACGAGCAGAAGTAGTGGGGGAGCATCATCGCCATGTGTTGAGAGGAATTCTTTGGGGTTTGAATAATTCACCTTTGGAAACATGGGTGTTTTGCTCAAGATCCTTAAACGAACCTTATTCGGGTACCTTTTGAGCGGGATGGGCTGTTTATCTTGATATGAGTTCACCATGTCACGCACATATGATTGAGATGCATGTTCCTGGTGTACCCTTATCAGATGGGTAGACATGATGGGTATACTGGGCTTCATATATTTTACTCCAATAATAATAATAATAATAATAATAATAATAATACTAATAATAGACATCATCATTATGATTATCATCGTAATTAACATCATCACCACTATGGTCCTCAGCGCCATCAACATTCTCCTCCTCCTCATCATCACCATCATCATCATCATCATCATCATCATCCTCCTCCTCATCATCATCATCATCATCATCATGTATATCATCAATGACGACAACAACAACAACAACAACAACAATAGCAGTATCCCAATCAATCACCATCATCACCCTCATCGCGACTACCAACACTCATTATGTTTATATCCTTCCAACTCTCACCCCTTACTAATGCTGTAACCAGCTCCCACCCTCTGCTCCTACGAAGTATCTATTCTATCTTTCTATTTGTTTCTTTTGACTCTCTTTTCACGTTATTTCATTTGGAACTCTTTTGTTTTGAAGATAAACACATAAAAAAAAAAGAGAGAGAGAGAAAAAAAAAAGTCAACTAAATTTGCAACAACAATATCAACAGAGTCTATTTTACCTGACATTTTAATCAAATCCTACCATTCGTTATCAACAGAAAAAACTTAAATAAATAAAAACTTAAATGTACAAATGAACACTAAACTTAGGAAAACAAACAATAAGCTGTAAAGTTTTAAAATATGCGTACATACATACATACACACGCACACGCACACACCTACATCAACACACATATATATTCATATATGTATGTACAAATATATATATATATATATATATATA
>NC_068990.1:41276763-41284465 GCF_001194135.2 Octopus bimaculoides | reverse complement strand
ATATATATATATATATATATATATATAATATATATGTATATATGTACACATATAACTATATATATTATATATACGCATATGTATATACACATATATACATATGCACATATACGTATGTATGCATATATGTTAGTATTTAAATACATATACAGATGTGTATATATGTGTACATTTATGTGTGTGAGTAGCGTATACACAGACACACAGACGCATACACACACAGACGCACACACACACACACACACACACACACCTATATGAGGTGACAGACTGTGTATGTGTTTATTTATTTCACCAGTTTGTAGATTTACTTCACTAAAATATATTCCTTATATTTGCTTTACGAAACAACATTATTAGGTACCTCGCTGAATTCTGTGATTTCATTTATTCTGCCAAAGATTTCTATCTCGCTTTCTAATTCCTTCGTTTACCATTGTTCTAAATAGTCTTTTGATAGTTATAATTCTTTTCTGAACAAATTCCAAGGTAGTTCTTTTCATTTGCCTGATCTTATCGTAGTTGCTCTGTCTGCCCTATTGTCTCATTCTTCAAAAAACACTTTTCATACATCTTCAAAAATTTCTAAAATGGCGAATGTTCTTTTAAAATCAACTCAGAAACATTTTTTTTCAGAGAAAGAGAGAGAGAGAGAGAGAGAGAGAGAGAGAGAGAGAGAGAGAGAGAGAGAGAGAGAGAATAGAAAACAGCAACAACAAACAATATAGATAAAGACATCTAGGGTGACTTATCAGATACAAAAGCAAGGGAAGATAAAGATATGTGTGTGTGCGTGTGTGTGCACGCGCGTGTGCATATATATATATATATATATACATACATGTTTGCATATCGATATATGTAGACATATAATGTAGATTACACACACACATATATGTGCGTATATGTGTTTGTGTCCATGAATATATATATAGACACATATGTCTTTACATGTGTATATATCTGAGTGTATGTGTGTGTTTGTGTGTTTTTATATGTATTTTCGTGTCTGTGTGTGTGCTTGCATGAAGTGAACGCAGTAAATCCAAACAGTTAATATTAATTGATTTAAAAGAAAAATTAATAAATATTTGCAAGAGAAATCGATTTAATGATGTTAGTGTGAGTGTTGTGAAATATGTTCAGCTTATCTTGTTGCTGTTTTACTTCATCTTTTCTTGTTCCGTGTGGTGTTGGCGGTGGTGGTGTCGATAGTAGTGGTGACAGTATTTCTGGTGATAGTGGTTGTAGTAGTGGTGGTGATGGTGGTGGTGGTGTTCTATTATACTTATTTTTTGGCAACGTTTCAAATTCTAGACATTTACTGAGCTCATCATTAGGTTATTGCTACATTATCACTATTATTACTGTCGTTGTGTTAAGGCGGTGAGCTGGCAGAACTGACAGCACTCCGGACGAAATATTTCCCGGCATTTCGTCTGTCTTTATGCCCTGAGTTCAAACTCTGTCGAAGTAGCCTTTGCTCTTTATTGTTTCGCACTCGATAAAATAAACACCAGTTGACCACTAGAGTCAATATAATTAACTTTCAAGCCTTGTGACTATAGTACAGGGTGTCCACAAGGTCTAGGTACATGGAGTAAATAAAATCATAACATAAACAATTAAATATAAGAAATAATAATTTCTTAAAGTATGTGTTAATCCCCATGTACCCAGACTTTGTAGACACCCTGTAGAATTAATAAAGCGGTGTTCTGACAGAAACGGTGGAGTTTCGGACCAAATGCATTTTGCTTGCACTGGCCCCTTACGTTCTAAGGTCAAATCCTGTTGAGGTCAACGTCCCCTTTCACCCTTAGAAAGTGGATAAAAATAAGTCCTAGAATCAAATGCTAGAAGTCAATGTAATCGACTATTTCCTTCCTCAAAATTTCAGGTCCTGGGTCAATAACACAAACACTGATTATTATTGCTGTTGTTGTCGTTGCTTTTGTTCTGTGTCGGATTCTCTTCAGGTCGTAAAAGGTTAGTTGTTTTTACTGGAAATATTTGTTAAATAAAGACCTTTATTTCATAGTGGAAAGACGAGGACAGTAAATGTGTACCCTCAGAAGCGCTTTTCTTGCAATAAAAATTTCCATATCGTAAACTTATACCATATCGTAAATTTTAATGATTAATTCTATTACAAAACCAGACCACATGCCCATTACATTGCATGAAATGGTAGGAGACGAAATGATTCTTCTGACGAAGATAGTTGATACTGATAACCCCTCATGTCTCAACTCAAACATTTCTATCTCGACCAAAAGTGACATCAATGAGGGAGAAACAGACGTATATGAAAACAGTAACAACAACGACAACTTTAACACTAGCATTAGGAATCAAAAGACCTATAACAAAAATACCAGTAGCTACAACAACTGCATCAACAGCTGCAATAGCAACAACATCAAAACCAGCGACAGCAGCGACAGCATCAAAAGCAACGCCAACAGCAGTTAAACAACAATGACAACAACAACAGCAGCAGCAGCAGTAGCAGCAGCAGTAGCAGCAGCAAAAGCAGCAGCAAAAGCAACAACGTTGAAGATGACGACAAAGTAAGTTGTAAGGCGACTCATAGGCAGGTAATCTTTTGAGGGTATGGTGGTTAAGCCAACCAAATACTCCTCACTCTCCCTTATCAAGAAGGCACCAATGACACGAACAACTTGTGAACATTAACGGGCGAGAAGACCAAGTTGTAATTTGCAATCCCAAATGGGGTTTTGGCAGTAACTGCGTGTAAGAGATATATGGTCAGACAGAGAATATGTGACCAAGACAAAGCAGTTTGAGAACGTTGAGGTCTTCTTCAGAAGCGAAACCCTCGCGTGTGGGAATCCTCCATGGTTTCCATACGCAGTATGGAAATCATTCTTTATCCAATATATTTGGGAGGACCTGCCACGTTAAGATAGAGCGAGTTCCACCTCGACTCGACTTTAGGTGGTTCTAATCTGCGTTATTATCGAGGGCAGCGGAACATTACTTGACGTAAAATGAAATGTGGATGAGTTTTTATTTGAGAGTAGGTCCCCTTCCTGATCAAACCAGAGGATGTGAAAAAGACTTCAAATCTTATCAACAATGGAGTGGAGCTGCGTGTTGCACTTGAGATCAGAAATCTATACTGTAATTTGTGTAGTGCTGAAAAACAGTTAAGAGCTTTTTGTCCTCAACAAATAAAAGTATGTGAGATCCCCCTCCGCATACACACTAATTCCAGCATCGCAGCCCATACAGCAAAAGCAGCAACAGCAGCAGTGAAGAAAAGGGGAACAACAGCATCCCGGTGACAGGGTGATTAGCAGTACCTATCACAGCACCAATAGCAGCAACAACACAAACAACTGCAGCTGCTGCGATTACAACAGCGGCACAAGTACTAACATTGGTAGTAACTGCAGGACTAGAAACTGCTACAACAAAGCTAACGACAGAACTCGTAGTTTACTATTCTTTTTATTGCTTATACGTCTTTATGTAAATCCCCACTGTCCTTTGTTTTTGTATGATCCTCCATATTTTTGTGGCCTTTGTAGTGAATAGAGTATCATTATTATTATTATTCCTGATATTATTATAATTTATTGTTGTTGTTGCTTGTTGCCGTAGCCGAACGTGTTTTAGAAGATTCTTAAGTTTGCCGTATTTTCCTTCCCAGATGGTTACAGTTGTAATTCCTTTATTGTATCTTGTTAAGCAGGCCAGGGCAGTGAAGGGCTGCAGAAACAGTAACGAAGCAACTATAGTGACACTAGTTATAAACAACAGCAACAGCAGCAGCAATAACAGCAGCAAAGCATTAGCAGCAGCAGTGGAGGCACAGTTAAAAGCCATAAATGGTGTTGCAAAAACTCCCTGTTTAGTTCGATTTAACAAAGCATAACAATATATGTCAGAAGTAGAACGACACACCGGTAGACCAGGATCAAATGTCACAATACCATAGAAGGATCTTAGAGCGAACCATAGAAGAACCCAGAGCGAACAACCGGAAGAACGGTGGTGTACAGATGCAGCACCTACAAAAGCAGCTGAAGTACTAGCATCAGCAATAACAAAAGATGCACTGCCTTCAAGAGCTGCCACATCACCGTCAACAATAACAGCAACAGAAACTCACTCCCCTGCAACAAAAATAACAACAGAAAAAAGAACTAAACCACAACCACAGTGTGTTTCTCCCCACCTTGGACCGCATCGATATGCCGTGGGCTGAAGGTACAATTTATATCAGAGATAACTAACTTATTTATGCTACTATCTTATTTCCAGCATTGATTTCGGTTTTAATATTACACATCTGTCGGACTCTTCTAATTTTCTCTTTTATTTCTGTATATATCATCCTATCAGTTTCATTCTTTTCAGGATTTTTATGACATGGTTCTGCTATTAATTCTCTGATTTCGGTGTTCGCGTCAAATTTAATATTCTTAGTTTCAGTTAATTCGCCTCTTCCCATAGTAGCTTTCTCACATTTGTCTGATCCCATATTCATTTTTATATCTTGTTTGAATACCTAAACAATTGATGGCAGATGCTCCAGCTGAATAAACGTCCGTCGGTAGTCAATGATGACCATGTATTTGTATATGTATGAGCAGAGCTGGTCAAGATCGTTTAAGGAATACTCACAGTTGCTCAAGTATATTACTGATGCCTGTTAAAAGGAAAAGCCATTAACTTGGGTCGTTAAATCCTAGCACAAGTCTCGTAACAAGCATTACTATCAGAACATAAAGAACTGGAATACACACCACAATCAGTGTCACCAATTCACCACTCTGAATTAGTACCTTTTGTGTGTGTGTGTGTGTGTTTATTTATTTATTATTTCTTTTCACTTTTTTTCTTTTTTTTGTAACTTGCAAAGTCTGAACTCAAAGCTCAAGGAATCGGAATGAATTTTACGAGGTATTCTACCCAACACTCTATCGACTCTGCCATCTCAAAATTGTTCTAAGTCATGTTATATGACATCCTTATAAAAGACAGGGTTTATGATCTGCCCTTAGCACTTACAACTGTTGGTTGTTTTATTAATTAGTTTAGTTAATTGCTCCAGAGGAAAGCAGAAAAAGTAAAGGAGATGGGTAGTGTAATTGAATGATTCCCCTTCTTGTGGATGCAGAGCTAGTTTTAATCAACGCTTCTCCAGTACTTATGTCTTTGAGGATCTTAGAGATATTAGATGATCTGTGAAGGCAGTAAACACAAGCACTTCCTCCGAACTTCTAGTATTGTTGTTTCCTATTTTGTCATAACTTCGTTGATGTACCTCGTGAATAATTAGAGCAGCTTTATTCATAAGTAATGTCTTCAGTATATAAGGGCATGGTATGCAATCAAAAGTTATTCTTCTACAATTAATCCATGTCATGATAATGTTTGCGCTTAACTCTTTCCCGCCTTTTTTATTTTCTACAATATACCTGTTTACCAATGGTTGCTTTTCCTTTCCGGTAACCTTTTTGATAAGATGTAAACTCACCTGGTGACCAACATGTTTGTAGTAGAATATAAGTCTTAGTGTTTGTAGATTGATGGCAACTAAGTTATTGGATTGTTTTTTTTTTTCAGGAAAAGGGTATTTGGTAACTTATTTTCTCTCCAATTGAGATTCCATTTTAGAGTCCACATTTTATTATATCGATTACTAATCGCGAGAAAGGAATTGTTCCCATGGCCCTCACAGCCGTTCCGAGATCAAAGTGCTGGAAAAGGTAGATGCTATAGGCTACCCCGCTCCATTACGTTTGACATGTTAGAAGTCAGAGCGATAGGATGGTTTTTGATGGGGACAGAACACGCAACTTTCCCGAGAATGAGACATACAATAGCATATTTCGAAAGATCGAAATAGATATCTAGATTAAGAGAGAAAAATAAACAGGGAGAGAGAAGCAAAGAAAGAAAAACTGAAATAATTGGTAAGGAAAGAATCTACTTATGAGACACATCTTCTGAAGGTATTGGAAGAGAGATAGTCATGGGAAATGACTTTGTTGATTTGAATAAGCTAGAAATGCTTCTGCACTTGTGTGTACGTCTATATTATGAACTTGGTGAAATGGAGAGAGATATTTTTTGTTCAAGATTTATTTAGTGCAAGCAGTGTAGAGCTGGCTTCAAAACAGACAACAAATGTAGACGCATTCTCTGTGGACTAAAAATAATACTAGAGTTCCTTTTTGGCAAGGGACCAAATAGAAGGGTTGCAGTTCATTGAATATCCTAGCTACATGTTCATAAATATTGATTGGGGGTGGGGATTCGGCCAGCTGATTGTCAGTTGTTGATTTTCGTCAGTCCCAGATACTTCCCGATTCATTGTAGTTCTTGAAATGTTGTTGAGTGTCTTGCCGTCTGTGGTGCGCTACACTTGTAGTATTATTGTCTTTTTCTTTATCCTTGACCCTATTTTTCTTTTGATCCTTTGTACTTTTTTTTAATTCTGATGAACAAAAGCTTAATATCTTGTAATTAAATTGCATGCACACTCTTGTCTGTCTATCTTTCACCCATCCATCCATCCATCCATCCATTCTTTCTTTTTTTCTGTTTTTTATTCTTTTTTCTCTTCTTCTCATGTAAACGCGCACGTACTTATACACACATACACATACATACACGCATATGCTTTAAATATCTTATTGTTCATGCTTTTCTTTATATTCATTAATATATGGCTAATATGCTTTTATTTTGAAGGCTAGTAGTAACCTATAATAACAAAATGAATACTTTATAAGGAAAAATAAACACTTTAAACACTATAAATTAGGTTTTGATGATACTGTTTTATTGATATGAATGACAAAATATATTCAATACACATCAATACATTAGGAACTTGAGTAAATTTAAGAAATATTCTTCACTTCTGTATCCACCGCTTTAGCGGTGAGAATTATGCAGAGTGTATGAACAAATTATAATTTAGTCGATTTTATTCGGGTATGAAATGCGCAAGCTTCCTTTGTTTCTTTAGATATAACATTAATTAACCAGTGGGGACAGTATTCATTGACTCTTTTCAGGCAGATGTGATTAGTGTTACTGCCTTCTTACAAAAGGTTCTTAGGGAGATGTCTCTGACAGTCAACAATTAATAATGATTCTTCCTACCAGCGGCGCAGGGCCTGAAATTTGGGGGCCAGAGGCTTGTCGATTACATAAACTCCAGTTTTCAACTGGTACTTGTCTTATCAACCCCGAAATGATGAAAGGCAAACACAATCTCGGTGGAATTTAAACTCAAAATTTAGAGCCGCAAGAAATACCGATAATAATTTTGTCCGGAGTGCTATTGGTTCTGTCAGCTCGGCGCCATTTTTATTATTATTAATAATAAACAATTCTATTTTTATTTAAAATCTACTTCAAATTCAAGTATATATAGCAACAGTACAATCATATCGGTCATTGTACAATAGAATTAGTCTTCAAGAGGTATTTCTAAACAGAGTGCTATGTTTACATAATTTATGAAATAAATGGAACTACGATGCCGATGGTAAGCCTGAATAGCGAAAAGAGGAAACGGAAGTGCCAGCTTCTGACTTGCCACAGTAAGTAAATATGCATAGTCTTACATCGTAGCAAATTTTCTGCTAAGAAGCGTTCAGTTTCGAGAACTATATCTCGCATCAGGGGTGTAAAAAAAAAAAAAAAAAAAAAA
>NC_068990.1:41271868-41273524 GCF_001194135.2 Octopus bimaculoides | reverse complement strand
ATATATATATATATATATATATATATACATACATACACGTGAGTATGTGTGTGTGTGAATGTAAGTAAATGTCGAACGACGAGAATGAGTGCTCAACTCTACATTGGTGGAAAAAATTTATTTGTGTATTAAGGATACTATTGGTTTCATGTTAAGAAAAATATCATAATGTCTTAACAACTATTCAGGCCGATCTCATGGAGGAATGATGTTCGTCTCCATTTTGTATGAAAATACAAAAATGTCTCTTGAAAAATCCAGGGAATTCATAAAAAGTCTCGTAAAAAAACGAGAAAAAGCGCCCCTTGATTTCTTGTTTTTCCGAAAAATTTTTGTTTTCATCCAAAATGGAGACGAACATCATTTCTCCATGTGATCGGCTAGAATAATTAAGATATTAAGATATTTTCCTGAACATGAAACCAATGGTAGCCTTAATAGACAAATACATATGTGTGTGTTTGTGCGTGCGTGTGCTTGTATGTGTTTGTGTGTGTGTGTGTGTGTGTGTATGTATGAATTTATGTATAACAATTATGAGACAAAATCCTCTGCTGCATATGGATTAGACTGTATACGTTTGTATTTGATGGACACTTGCTAAAGGACATATTCTAATACTAGTCATGGTTCTTGTTACACAGACGTGGCCACCCCTAAAGCTTCTCTATTAAAACATCAGTTGCAACAAATGTACGAATGGTTTGGTACATAATATCTAATTTCTGAGAGATATGTGAGATATATGTGAATATGTATAAATACAAATTTACAGCGCAAAAGGTGTCATACTTATGAATATAAATGTGTATATGCATGCGTATATATAGACATAGGTATTTTTATATATATGTGTGTGTGTGTGTGTGCATGTATATACATATATAAGGACGAATATGTTTCAGTAATTGTATGCATACAAATATACATTAGAGCCATTATGTATATATAGCGTAACTATATATTTGTTTATGCACGTATACAATATATGTTTAGACGTTTTACATTTACATACATACTTGCGTTTACATACAAGAATAGAACAAATATAAATATAAATAATATATGAATAAAAAATATATAAGCAATATCATGTATGCGCGTATGTAATTTATATAAATGCTCATACCCAAACACATAAATGCGCGTGTGAGAATGTGTATGTAACATTGTGTCTGTGGATATATGCTCGTATATGTATATATGTACACATACACACACACATATATATATATATGTGTATATACATATGTGTGTTTATATGTGTGTATATATATGAGTGTGTGTGTGTACATGGTGCGTACGTGAGTGTGCGTAGCTGTCGGTCTGAGTACATCAACATATATACAATTTAGTAGAATATGTAGAAGAATTTAATGACGCAGTTTCTGGGAGCAAGTATATAATCTCTCAGCTGGAGAAGAAATGCAATACAGACTTTTCTTTTTAGCTTTGAATCTTAAGATGAAGTTCTTATCGATTTCTTCCAATATCTAAGTGAGACAATGGATCGATACAACCTACCAACTCCTATTTCAACACAGATATAGATGTATCTTTAGAAATATATACTTATATACCTTCGTGTTACTATTAAGAGTGAGTTTATGTATGTTCTGATATACATATATATATATATATATATATATATATATA
>NC_068990.1:41269595-41270740 GCF_001194135.2 Octopus bimaculoides | reverse complement strand
ATATATATATATATATATATATACATATATATGTATAAACATGTATGTAACCATAATACTAAAAATCTGAATGCTAAAAATCGTTACACCGAGTACCACGGTTCCAGTTTTCGGGCGATTGAGATTAATTGAAAAACAGAATCCTTATATTTAAGAATAGAGCATGTGCAAAATATTCATATCTAAATACTATAACAACGGGTATTGAAAAAGACTAATGGATCATCTCATTCATTAAAATAAGCGAAACATAATGGTAAATACTGAATCGGTAGGGAGAAATCTTCCCTATATATATAAACGTGTGTGTAGAAATACACAATCACACACACACATATGCACATACATATATATATGGGTGTATGTTTTTGTGTATGTACATATATATATATATATGTGTGTGTGTGTGTATATATATATATTTGTGTATGTATATGTATACAATGGGAGTGATAAACAAGTAGAAGAAACTGAAAAATAGTGAGTGTAGAAATTGCGTGTATAGAGTAAACTGCGTGTATAAAGATAAGATTCTAAAATGTATGACGGCGAAGCTGTAAAAAAAATGTAGAGTTATAAGTGACTGAAGTATTTTTTTGCAGTTTATTATTATAGATCTTGCACAGAATGCACTCACTCTCTCACTTTCTCAAACACACGCACCCCTCCCACCCATATATATATATATATATATATATATATATATAAACAATATGTGAGTATATGCATATATATGTACATGTATTTACGTACCTTCATCTACATGTACATATAGATACATAGCTGGGTACATGACGTGGCAAAAGAACATGGACAAAATGATAAACACGGTACAAAAAACAAGCAGGCCACATAGAGAACATATCCTACACATACATATGCACATAAATAATTATATGTATATATATATTTATTCTTTTATTCTTTTACTTGTTTCAGTCATTTGACTGCAGCCGTGCTGGAGCACCACCACCTTAAAAGGGTCTTTTTGTCGAAACAATCGATTTATTCTTTGTAGGCCTAGTACTTATTCAATCACTCACTTTTTCTGAACCGTTAGGTTACGGCGAGGTAAACACACAAATATCGGTTGTCAGATGGTGGGGCGAGACACACACACACACACACACACACACACACACACA
>NC_068990.1:41267687-41269060 GCF_001194135.2 Octopus bimaculoides | reverse complement strand
TGTTGAACGGTTTATCGTAGAAATAATGTGTAAGATCGATAAAGTTCAGATCACTGAAACTCTGATATCTTTATCTTCATTGGTGAAAAAAAAAAAAATTAAATAAAAAAAAAGCCTGTTTATCATATTTTATGGATATAAATTGTCGAAGATATCATCAGATAACTATCAAATAAATACACTATTTTACAAGAGTCTTTGACTTCAGAGGACCTCAGTTAAAAAAAAAAAAAAGATTGCAGTAGTCGTTGACATCAGAGGACCTCTGTGAAACGCTATTTTACAATAGTTTCACTTCAGAGAACACCAGTTATTTAAATTTTTACATGAATAGATCAATAACGCGATGACAGTCCTAACTGAAGATATTAAGTCGCTATCCCAGGTCCTAAACTAGCCATATTCTATAACATAGAGCGAGCTCCGACAGTTCATAAATCCTCAATTACTGCTGGATAAAACGAAATCGGGATGCAGATATCATTGGGTTTTGTTATGTCTCAATACTACACAGTGGCTGTGTGAGCTACGAAATCCTCGTCGCCACTGTTATATCGCAAGCTACTGCTATCTAGCACCTTCGGTTGATCTCTACTCAACCGCAACACAACTGCTACTCAACAGCTACTAGACCGCTACTCAACACACCTACCACGGCCAGACTAACACTATTTATATGTCTTGGAAGATCCTACTTCTTCGCCTGGGAGCGTCGACACAACAGTTTTGTAGTTTCTTACTGAGTTGTTGGATAAGGTAACCGTGGGATGAAGGAGCCACTAATATTATAATGCACTTATCATATGGAAAACGTTCTGATGAGTTACGGTGTGTCTGTTTGGCCATATTACCTGTCAATATCAAATATTACAAGGATCCATCTTCACATTTTATTTATCATCCGGTCTTGATTAAATCGAAATAGTACCAGTAATATGTTGGGTTATTCAATCTACAAAATCTAGTGATGTAAGTTATATATCTCGTGAAAGAAAACTGTAGTAACAGTTGTTAGCACGTGTAAAGTATTAATATCTTGATTAAGTAGTTTTGAGCAGTGCTCCGCAACCTTTTTTTTTTCTCGTAGTACACTTATATTCTTTTCAAAATTCAGCCGCACACCTGTACTAAAACTATATGTAAAAGTATAAAGGAAAAATTATATTCAGGTAACACTGCAGCACACCTAGCATCGTCTCATGGCACACCATTGTGACGCAGCATACCTGTTGCGGAGCACTGGATTAGAGCATATCCTGTAAAGCCAATATATACATATGTGTGTTTGTGTGTGTGTGGCGGGGTGTAAGTGTGTGTGTGTGTGTGTGTGTGTGTGTGGATATATATATAAATATATATATATATATATATAT
>NC_068990.1:41264521-41267559 GCF_001194135.2 Octopus bimaculoides | reverse complement strand
TATATGTGTGTGTGTGTGTGTGTGTGTGTATGTATGTATGTGTGTGTGTGTGTGTGTGTGTGTGTGTGTATGTGTATGTATATGTGTGTATAGAAGACTGGAGAATTTGATATATTTTTAATTTCATGTTATACGGGTTTCGTTCAGATAGGCCAGTTTAGCTCTGTCCGAGAACATGTATACTATAAAAAAAACGAAGGAAAAAAAAAAAAGAAATAAAAACTGTTAATATCCTCTCTGTGTGGAGCTGCCGAATATTGGGTTAATATAAGGATGAAACTTGTTCTGTAACCATTTTCTTTAATTTTGATAACGTGACTTACTTCTATGTATATTGATGATTTATGAAGAGTATATCTTACACCAGCGCCTGATTACAGGCGCAGGTGTGGCTGTGTGGTAAGAAGTTTGCACCCCAACCACATGATTCCGAGTTCAGAGTCACTGATTAAGGTCGGCTGACGCTGTTAAAGCTACTCTAAAAATGGTGTCTTCCTCGCCCCGTCCATTGTCTAATTGATCAGACACCAACGTATAAGAGTTGAATATAATAGATTAAAAATTCAGTTCTTTAGCTGGGTATTGCAATAGGCCAAACGCTCTTCTGGGCCTTTTTAAATTCATACATTTAACAGTAAATAACATCAATACAAACCAATTATAAATAGGGCAACAGAACAAAAAAAGCAGATTTTTAACACTTTTTAAATTCATTTTTGTTAAAGCTGTTAAAAAAGAGAAAATACTAATTATATAAAAAAAATATTGAAAACGATACTCTCACCAAAAATCAATATGAGTGATCATTTTTTGAAAAACAAAAATTTTAATGAAGAAATATTATTGCAATAAAAATAAACATTTTTTATTCTATTAGTGTCTAACCTTAAGTTACGATACAAAATAATGCTTATTGATGTATACTTATAAATTAAAAAAGGCATTCTTTCTTCCTCTCTTTGATTACAAAGACTTTTATGAAGTCCTCAAATCGAATTTTTGAGATGGTTTTATTCTGATTAGCCTTACTCTTAAGTGTTTAACCTAACTCAGATTTCCTTATGTTACCTGGGAAGATTCAAAAGAGAGCAGACTGCCATAGAGTTAAGATACTCTTTTACTCTTTTACTTGTTTCAGTCTTTTGACTGTGGCCATGCTGGATCACCGCCTTTAGTTGAGCAAATCGACCCCAGGACTTATTCTTTAGAAGCCTAGTACTTATTCTATCGATCTCTTTTTGCCGAAACGCTAAGTTACGGGGACATAAACACACCAGCATTGGTTGTCAAGCGATGTTGGGGGGAGAAACACAGACACACAAACACATACGCACATACATATATATATATATATATACATATATACGACGGGCTCCTTTCAGTTTCAGTCTACCAAATCCACTCACAAGGCTTTGGTCGGCCCGAGGCTATAGTAGAAGACACTTGCCTAAGATGCCACGCAGTGGGACTGAACCCGGGACCATGTGGTTGGCAAGCAAGCTACTTACCACACAGCCACTCCTACGCCTATATACATGGTCTTAACCTTTTCAAACTTGTCCAAAAATCACCAAGGCGAAGAAACAAAATGTATAAGAACTCATTTTGCTTTCTTTTTAAAATAAAGAGTGATGGGATCAAAGTATTTTAATAATATTTGAATAGACTAAGATGGCTAGCGGGTAGAATTTTCTGTACGCTGAGTAAATGCTTAGCGGCATTTCGTCCGTTTTTATGTTCTGAGTTCAAATTCCTCCCAGGTCGACTCCGTCTTTTATCCTTTCGGGGTCGATGAAATAAGTACCTGTTAAGCACTAGGGTCGACGTAATCGACTTACTCTCTCACCTGAAATTGCTAGCCTTGTGCGAAAAATTTGAAACTAATATTTGGATAGACTTGGTATTTTTCATTGCATGGATGCAAACTGTTTTTCTTTTCTTACTAAAAAGGTGAGTTATGAAGAGCAAAATACTTTAATAATATTTGAATGGATCTGTAATTTGTTAAAAGAAAAATTACTAACGCGTAGGAGTGGCTGTGTGGTAAGTAGCTAGCTTACCAACCACATAATCCCGGGTTCAGTCCCACTGCGTGGCATCTTGGGCAAGTGTCTTCTACTATAGCCTCGGGCCGACCAAAGCCTTGTGAGTGGATTTGGTAGACGGAAACTGAAAGAAGCCCGTCGTATATATGTATATATATATATATATGTATGTGTGTGTATATGTTTGTATGTGTGTGTCTATTCCACCAACATCGCTTGACAACCGATGCTGGTGTGTTTATGTCCCCCGTAACTTAGCGGTTCGGCAAAAGAGAGACCGATAGAATAAGTACTAGGCTTCTAAAGAATAAGTCCTGGGGTCGATTTGCTCGACTAAAGGCGGTGCTCCAGCATGGCCACAGTCAAAAGACTGAAACAAGTAAAAGAGTATGTGTCATCTAAACAGCAGATTACTACACTCAATAGCTACACGAAGACACAGGCAATTACATCATCCTGCTACCAGAAACTACCGCACAACTGTCACTAACTCACGCCAGAGATCATTGTTGCTTTGTGTGAATGTCGACACACCTTACTTTATCGAATTCTCAAGTTTTAAATCAATCACGAACACCCTAGTTATGATATCTTTCATCTTTTGTTGTCATTGGACTGCCGTTATTCTGGGGCACCACCTTGAAGAGTTATCACGAACAAATCGACCCCTACTATTTATTTCCAAGCCTGAGATTTATTCTATCAGTCCCTTTTTGCCTAACCGCTGGTTAACGTGGATAAAGACAAAACAACACCGGTTGTCAAGTGGTGATGAAGATACACAAAGATACATATACATATGGGCGTGTGTATGTATATATATGTGTGTGTGTCTGTGTGTGCGCGTGCGTGTATATATATATATATATATATATATATATATATATATATGTAGTGGGTTGATCCACTACTCAGGAAGAGACTATTCTAGAGTACGTTAAGAGCTGTCTTATCTTCGAAACGTCTAGATAGAATAGAGACAGCTGATGAAGG
>NC_068990.1:41261673-41263596 GCF_001194135.2 Octopus bimaculoides | reverse complement strand
ATATATATATATATATAATTAATATAATATGGTAAAAATTCGATATTAATTAATATCAATTTAATACCAGGAAACTAGCACATTAAAAGAATCAGAAGGTTCTTCAAAGAATTTTTGGAGATCCTAAAAAGATTATAGTACTTAAGTATATAAGATTGACAGACCGGTCACTGGTCAATCTTATATATATATATATATATAGTGTATATATAATGAGAAAGAGATGCATGTGTGTGTGTGTATGTGTGTGTGCGAGTGCGTGCGCGCGCGTGTTTATGTGTGTCTGAAGTGTTATATGCATGAATTTGTGCGCAAAGATGAGAGTTTATGTAGAATTCTCTAATTTGTTTGCTTAAATGTTTTTATGTTCATTTGTGAATGTGTTCATGGATTGTACATGAAGAAGTATGTAGAAGCAATATGAGCTGTTTTATGTTATATTTTGTACGTTTATGCAGATTAAAGAAGTATGTCTTTGCGTAGTGTTTAGATGTATGTGAGTGTGTGTGTATGCCTGTGTGTGTATATATGTGTGTGAGTGTGTGTGAGAGAGAGAGAGAGAGAGAGAGAGAGAGAGAGAGAGAGAGAGAGAATGTGTTTATTATATCTGTGAAGGTTTACGTGTATGCACGCGCGTATATATTTATGTAAACAAATGCACTTGTATATGTTGATCTTAATGTTCGTCTCTCTCCCATAGCAAGTCATATAGAGTGGTGGTCGTGTTTTTTACAATAGATTTTAAAATATTTGTGGGGTGATTAGATGATCTATTTACACACATAGTGACTTCATTTTCCTTTCTATAGGGATAGTGTAATTTAGAGCTAATATTAAGAGTGGTATCAAGAAAGTTAACGATTTTAGTACCATATTCAAAAGTAATGCTAAGGTTAAAGCTTTTAAAGAATTTTCTAATATTCTTTCTCATTCTCTCTATGGTTGGCTTATTGTTGGTGAGAATGATAAATAACGCATCATTCCTGTAAAGACCCCCTTGGAGTTCAGGAATTTCCCTATTTAGGCAATATAAAAGATATGCTCCAACCAAATTTGTTATTTCAGCCGAATCACTCGATCCCATTGGGATATCAAAGTTATCAGAGGTGTCAGATCTGGTCTAGAGTTTATCTTCAAATTCGATGATGGTTTTTCTAGCTAAAAGAATTATGTCAATTTTTTCTCTAGTAATTAGGGATCTATTTTTAGCAAAGATGAGAGCTTTGTTAAGGAGTATAGGAGAAATGCTAGAATAGTAATTGTTGATATCAAATTGGATGAAGGAAAAATTATTATTATTGTCAATAGAGTTTTAAACCAATTAAGTGCTTCATCTGTATTAATCCATAATTTTAGAGTAAGGTTAGGAATAATGAACGGTATAATGTTATCTAGAATAAGCTTACTTAGTCTTCCAATATCAGATTTAGTTGGGCAAAATAGTCTAACAGTAGGGTTTTCTTGAAAGTTTTTCTTATGGTCTTTTAAATTAATTTTAGGTTCACAGGGTGCAAGAGGTTCAGTTCTATCAGTTAGATTATATTCTGTCATAATTTTCTTGATTTTTAAATTGATGTCTGATAATGTTTTTCTTGAAGTTATTTTATATTTGCTGTTAAGTTCCTTCATAATTATTTTTTTTTGTAGGTAGTATAATCCATTCTATATAAATTTCCGGTTTTATCCGCCGGGACCAAAATACCTGGTTTGCTTTGTATAGATTTGATAAAATCCTTCAGTTTCCTTTGGTGCGGGTTTTTTCTTAGTGGGTGCTTCTTAGTACCTTAGTGTTTCGTTGTATTATTCTAAATATACTGTAGAATAGATATATTTCTTTAATACCTTGACCTTAATTCCCTTACCTTAAATTTTCTCTAACCACTCCTTAGGATATTGTCTTGCCATTTACTTCTTCTTTTTTTC
>NC_068990.1:41258870-41261005 GCF_001194135.2 Octopus bimaculoides | reverse complement strand
ATATATATATATATAACTAATAGTGAGAGATTATCAATCTGGGCAAAGTACTTCATAAGCTCTCTGTTGGCACACCAGACTAACAATATTGTTTAGATTAGTGAAGGACTCCAAGTGTTCTTATGGCAAGGTCCAAGGTTATGGTTCATCACAATTCTATATTGCAAATCCATGGATGGGCTCCAGACAAATTGGTTTTTACACAGAGTGATATATAAGACAAGTTATGAATAATGGTTATAATCAGTAATGGCTCTGATAAAAGTAGCATTAAGCTTTCTTTTAGAACGTCCCATTTTTCTCGACTGATCAATAGACCGATTGAATAAATCTATCAGTAATATACCTATAATGAATAATGAAAACATCTGTAAACCAAATTTGTTTTAATAAAGGAATAATATGTAATAACCATTGTTTATAACTTGTTTTACTCACAGACACTCACACACACACACACACACACACACACACACACACACACAAACACACAGAGATTGATATAGAGGGAGACAGAGAGAGAGAAAGAGAGAGAGGCCTAGTGGTCAATATATTGCACTCACAGTTACGAGATTGTGGTTTCGATTCCCAGGTCGGATGGTGCGTTTTGTTCTTGAGCAAATAGCTTTATTTCACGTTGCTCTGCGATCATTTTGACATCTGATGCCTTAGCACAGTACGTATGTATGAGTGCATGTATATATGCATAGACTACCTGAATAACTAACGGGATAGTCATATTTGGAACTCAGTTCGACCAGGACAACTTCGGTTAAACAACAACACAAGAACTACTACTACTACTATCACTTCATTGAATTATAGTATAAATAGCTGAGTATTCTATACATATGTGCATCTTTAATTTGATTCTGTGGAGGTAATCAGTGTGACATAGTGTACATGACAAGGCTGGACTTTTAAATTAAAGATACATTTCTTAACACTGGGCTTCTATACAGTTTTCATCAGAATTATTGCGTTCGCAAGACGAAGTGCGGCCCGAGGCTATGATAAAAGGCATTTAGTCAAGATTCTAAGCAGTGTGGTTAAAACTGAAACCTGAAAAGTGTCCAAGTGAACTTGTTAACCAATGAGCCATGCTTGCATTCACTACTACCATTATTAGAACGCTACATACAATCACAGCCAACGTACTTCCAATACCACAACCAGAAACAAGAAGCTATTTTACCTCACCACCACCGATACCCTTCTAAGACTATCACTATTAGTACGCTATCTTCACCACTATCTTTACTCGTACACTACCGCCATCAGCTCCAACAACACTACCACCTAAACAACATCGCTATCCAATATTCCAACCAACACTGTATCACTCTTGTTTCCAATCCACTGCTGTAAAGATGTAATGTTGACCTTAATTCCTGCTGGCTGTAATCTCCTCAACCATTCCATCTCTCTCTCTCTCTTTTTCACTCACTCTCTCTCTCACACACACATACACACACATACACACACACACACTCTCTCTCTCTCTCTCTCTCTCACACACACACACACACACAAACACACGTGTCTACACACATTACCTCACCCTGTCGCTCTACTTCTACCATTCGATCCCTTCCCCCTCATACTTTTACCTTCTCAACTTTACCCCTCTTTTAATCAGAGTTTCAATATGTCTATCAATAACCCTACCCCTTCTCTCTCACGCACTCTCTACACATTATACTTCCTTATTATATATTTCTTCTACGTATTTATGTGATTATGAAGATATTCACATTTCTCTGTATATACAGCTATATGTATGTGTACAGAAAACTATATATGTATATAGATAAACGTATGTATGTATGCATATATGCATATATGTATGTATGTATGCATGCATGCATGTATGTATGTATGTATGTATGTATGTATGTATGTAAAAATATAGCCCTGATTTCATATAGATGCATATGTATGTTTGTATCTATGCATGTATGTATGTATGTATGTATGTATGTAAAAACGAAGCCGTGATTTCATATAGATGCATATGTATGTATGTATGTACGTATGTATGTACGTATGTCGGTATGTATGCATATACATATGTATGCAGGTATGTATATATGTATCCATTTTCTGCCTGTCTAACTGTTTGACTTTTTCTTGGT
>NC_068990.1:41255532-41256902 GCF_001194135.2 Octopus bimaculoides | reverse complement strand
ATATATATATATATAAGTATGTATGTGTATGTATATGTTTGTGTGTCTGTGTTTTGTCCCCCCTAACATCGCTTGACAACCGATGCTGGTGCATTTACGTTCTCGTAACTTAGCGGTTCAGCAAAATAGAGACCGATAGAATAAGTACTAGGCTTCCAAAGAATAAGTCCTAGTGTCGATTTGCTCGACTAAAGGTGGTGCTCCAGCATGGCCACAGTCAAATGACTGAAACAAGTAAAAGAGTAAAGAGTAAAAGAGTAAATGAATAACTCATCGATCAAAGTCGTAATTAACATCGTAAGGTTACTCTTACGCGTTTGAATTTACAAAGGGGAGAAAGTATAGTGCGCGTGTTATGTTAGTTGCTTAAAACAGCGTCCTCACTCCGAGTCAACGCATTATTAGTGAACGCAATAGCTTTGTATTCAGGTAGGCAACAAGTTGTAATAGAGATTAGTTTTTAATATTATTAAAAGTACGCTACTGCCTCGGCCTACAATCATTAGTGCGTCGGGGAAAAATATTAAATACCGGTTCGTCCGACGCTAATACGATTTGTGTTCAAATTCCGCTGAGGTCAACCTTACTTGTATTCTTTTGAGGATGGCTACCCTTCAAAATTGCTGGCTTTGTGCAAAACTTAGAAAGAATACAATAGAAACTATAGCTACAAACGAGTTATCTAGGGTCACAAAGGCAGTGAATGTCTCATAAGGAGTCTTAATGCACTCATATTATCCTCTACGCAAACATAGAAATGTCCAGTTTGGCCTTACTTTTATTTTAAGCTTGAAGAGTTAATTCTGGAAATTTGACTGTGACTTCTTTGCAGGCCAGGTGACCTTGTCAGTAGAGGACGTTTGAGACATTTTAAATATTTTGTCCGCGTGGCCTTTCTGAGGGGAGTGCTGCTTTTTGTTCGCCGGTTCATAGTGTTTAAGTACTAAAGTTACGTCAGTCGATAACCTCTTTCTAACCCAATTAAAAATAAATGAATAAAATGAATGGTCTCGTGCATTGCCTATAGTAAAAGGGATTATTTGTAATCTGTGAATTGGTTGCGTCGAACAAATTGCGTTACACACACACACGCACACACACACATACATGCACACACACACAAACACACACACGTGTATATTATATATATATATTATGATTGACCGTTGACTGGACACTATTCAATTTTTTTTCTCCGTGTTTTTCTCCTTGTCTCCGTATTCTTTCTGTTGAAGAGCGTAGCTCGAAACGTCAAAGACTTTCCGTATTCCCGAGCGTCATACTAATACATCCTTTGTTATTTACATCACCTGTTCTCGTCTGTTGTTGTTTTTTGGTATATTCTCCCATATATATAGATATAAATATAT
>NC_068990.1:41251253-41255399 GCF_001194135.2 Octopus bimaculoides | reverse complement strand
TATATATATATATATATATATATATATATATATATATATATGCATAGAGAGAGAGAGAAAGAGTGAAAGAGAGAGTGAGACGCATTCGTACGTGTTTGTACATGTGTTTAGATGTATCTCTGTGTGTATTAAAGTGTGTACGTTTGTGTGTGAATGTTTGAGAGTGTGTGCGGGTGTATGCTTGACTATGTCACGGTGCCCTTCCACCTCACTACATCTTCCTCCTCATTTTATGAATCAATATTATTATTATTATTATTATTCAGTAGTTTTATTTTTATAACGTGCTTTCACTTCACTACCGAGCGCAGCTCTGTGCGCCTTGGGTATGTGCTGTGGGTTGCTGTGGTGCTCTTATGTTTACTGTATTGAAAGTGTTTTGCGTAGAATGTGTGCAGTACCCAGTAGTGCAATTTTCTGTATGTTATATATATTTGTAAGTCCTGGTGTTTTTGTTATGTATTTGTCTGAATATTTTATTATTATTATTATTATTATCATTATTATCATTGAATCCTTACATCGGGCTAGAACAATATGTCTTAGATGCCAAGAACCCTCCTAAGTATCCTAGCTGTCCCTAATAACACTGTTTTCTGGAGCTGTACTAAACCGGGTGTTATGCCTATTTCTTCTATCCAGCTGTTCAGATCTTAAGGGATAGTTCCCAATGCACCTATAACTACTGGGATACATTTTACCCGCACTTACCATAGTCTCTGTAATTCAAAGTCCTGGTATTTGCTATTTTTCTATACCTCTCATGTTGATTTTTTCATCATTTGGGACTGTGATGACTCGAGCAACTCCTAATAAACTTTCTTCACTATTATCTCCATAGGAATCTATATCTACTCTAGCTAACTCCACGCAGTCTTCTACTGATATTAGCTCTCTTCCACCTTCCTTTCCAGGCAAGTATAATCTTGCTACTCCTGCCCTTGGGTGAAGTCCTCCATTCATATTGAATTCCTAGCTAGTTTTTTCTATCTAGCATTGCTAATTCAGTTTTTGTCCACTCTGTCAAAGCTGCTGTACCAGTGAAACACTGGCATTGATGTAATCCACTAGTCCCCTCCCCACAAAATTTCAGGCCCTGTATCTTTATTAGAAAGGATTATTATTATTATTATTATTATTATTATTATTATTATTATTATTATTATTATCATTATCATCATCATTATTATTATTATTATTATTATTATTATTATTATTATTATTATTATTATTATTATTATTATCATTATTATTATTATTATTATTATCATTATTATTATTATTATTATTATTATTGTTGTTGTTAAGGCGATGAGCTGGCAGAATCGTTATCACGCCGGGCAAAATGCCTAGCGGTATTTCGTCTTTCTTTACGCTCTGAGTTAAAATTCTGTCGGGATCAACTTTGCCTTCCATCCTTTCGGGGTCGTTAAAACAAGTCCCAGATAAGCACACCTTCCCTAAAATTGCTAGCCTTGTGCCAACTTTGAAATCATTATTATTATTATTATTATTATGATTGTAAAGGCGGCGGGCGAGCTGGCAGAAACGTTAGCACGTCGAGAGAAATGCTTAGGGGTAGTTCGTCTGTCATGACGTTCTGAGTTCAAATTCCGCCGAGGTCGACTTTACATTTCATCTTGTTAGGGTTCATAAATTAAGTACCCGTTACGTACAGGGTTCGACTAATCGACTGGCCTCTTCCCCCAAAATTACGGGCCTTGTGCCTAGAGTAGAAAATATTATTATTGTCATTGAATTTATATATAAAATGAGTGAGTTAACAAAATCGTTAGTGGCATATCATCCTGCTTTTTACGTTTTAAGTTAAAATGCCACTGAAGCCCACCTTGCATTTTATCCTTTTGAGATCTATAAAATAAAGTACCGATAAATGTGATCGACTTGCTCTCTCCCTCAAAATTTCTTCTCTCGTCCCAAAATTAGAAAGCATTATTAGATTTATATTAGCAACCACCTTTGCAGTAACAGTCGGTAAGAATACTCCAGAACACTGAGACGCTGACATACATTCAATTCCTGGTTTACGCAGTTAACATCACGAAGACTAATAATATTTTTTGATATAATAATTCTCATCTTTTATTACAGCTCAAATACTATATATTGTTGCTGTTTAAGAAGGGGAGAATCCTGATAAAGTGCATCAATTCTTCAATGGCATTCCAACCATGACCTTCCTGTCGAGTTAAAAGTATTTACGATTATATTATTCTAATGCATCGTTTTGTACACTGAAATTATTGCATGATTTGAGGGAAACTTGATTGCCATCTCTAGTAAGTTGAGAAAGCGTGTGACGGGTTAGTCACACCCCACTCTCAGTCTTGTGTTTATTTGTAGATCATTTGGCATTGATCAGAGTTAGATATTTTAGTTTTAAATAGAATTCCCTTCATTCACTTCACTGGTTATCATTGGGAAAGGCTTGAACACTACAACGTTTCTCAAACTTTCCGCTCCATAAATTTGATAATAATCCAATTACGCTGCTGTCCCTTGAAAACAGCTTACTGAGCTGCTACCGCCGTTGCTACTACTACTACTACTACTACTACTACTACTACTACTACTACTGTTGCTGCTGCTGCTGCTACTACTACTACTACTGCTGCTACTACTACTACAACAACAACTACCACCACTACTACTACTACTACTACTACTACTGCTGCTGCTGCTGCTGCTGCTGCTACAACTACAACTACAACAACAACAACAGCTACTACTACCACTACTACTACTGCTACTACTACTATTACTACTACTACTACAACTACTACTACAACAACAACAACTACTACTACTACTGCTGCTGCTGCTGCTGCTACTACAACAACAACAACAACAACAGCTACTACTACTACTACTACTACTACTACTACTACTAGCAGCATTAGCATCCTCATCATCATCAGCAGCGGCAGCAGCAACAGTAGTAGTAGTAGTAGTAGTAGTAGTAGTAGTAGTAGTAGTAGTAGTAGTAGTAGTAGTAGTAGTAGTAGTAGTAGAGCTAACCCATTAACCCACTCTCTAGTTTTTAGTCTCTACCATGCAAACACTCACCACTAACCTACAAACCCAAATCCTTCAACATCTCACAGACAAACTCACTATTAACAAATCCAGACGATAGACACAGCAGGCAGAGTAAAGCACCCGACCGTCTTACTCACCTGCCTAGTTACCCACTTACTTCCGCTGAACGGTTTCGATTTTCAGTCTCTCCTCAATCTATTTATTAAAGACTATCATGACAAAAAATATATATATCAGGTTTGTTTATGTCACGTGACTGGATTCCCCGGATTTTCTTTTCTGATTTGTTGTTTTTTTTTTATTTTCCCTTTCTTTATTTTCTTCCCCTTCAGCCCCCACCCCCACCACCCCGCCCCAACCTCCGATCGCTTGGAGTTTAAAGTAAGATAGAAGTAAACGGTTGACTGACTCTTTCGGAGTCAGCGGCTGCAGCAGCAGCAACATCAACAACCGTTGCAAAATTAGCAACAACATCAACAACAACAACAACAACATCAGCAACAGCAGCAGCAGTAGCAGCAAAAGCAGCAAAAGCAGCAACAAGCAGTTTCCATTAACAGCAACACAACAACAACAACAACAACAACAACAACAGCAACAAGGAGTTGCGACACGAGCAGCCAACATTAGCAGCAAAAAAACAGGGGAAAGATCTACGTGATCGTTTGCTCTCCTAAAAATAGCAGCAAGGTCTTCAAATCACACCGAAACGTCTGAAATGAGGAAAGCCACAGCGGATAATGTAGAAGCAAAGCGTACACTTGGAAAGGGAAGAGGGTGTCACCACCGGAATGTCAGTGATCCAAGCGGTCATCGTGTTTCTCGTTCCTGTCATGAAAGTACAATATGTACATCAAGCACTCTGAATCATTAAAAAGAAATGTCTACTGTGGCGGCTCCCAGTTCTCGTTTCCTTTGAGCTAGGCTTGTGATTAAGAGAGAAACGAGGCTAATAATCAAGAAGACATAAATTAATAGTAACGATAAAATGATGCTGCTGATGATGATGAGGAGGAGGAGGAGGAGGAGGAGGGGAAGGCGAAGATGCGGAGGAGGAAGATGCGGAGGAGGAAGAGGCGGAGGAGG
>NC_068990.1:41249263-41251243 GCF_001194135.2 Octopus bimaculoides | reverse complement strand
GGAAGAGGCGGAGGCGGAAGAGGTGGAGGAGGAAGAGGTGGAGGAGGAGAGCGAGGATTTAGGGAAAAGGCTAGTAGTTTTATGAAGATAGAAGCTTAATCGATGCTATTTCCTCCAGTACTTAACTGACAACTGCATTGATTCTTTGCAAGTAAACTTACACCTGACTGTTCAAAAAAGACTTCAAATGTAACTAGGAACGAGTTCTCTTGAAAATGGGACAAAATTTGAGATCGTGGCGTTAACAAGTCCCTCAGAAAAAGGGCTTAGCCACCAAGGACATTCGTGCTGGTATGGTAGCTACATTAGGAGATGACGCTACTGCTTTATTAGTAGTGAAAAAGTGGACAGCTAAATTTAGGAGGGGAACGAAGAGTCTTGAAGATGACCCAAGATCTGGACATCCTTCAATTGTCACCACCAAAGAAAAGCATTGATCGTGTTTGTCATATGGGGATGGCTGACAGACGATTGACTATAAATCAAATAGCTAATACTATTAGCATATCTCATGAATGAGTCGAGAATGTTCTGCACAATGCACTTGGCATGACGAAGGTTTCAGTTCAGTGAGTGCCACGTTTTCAGAAACCTGATCAAAAGTGCACTTGGCTGATCACATCACAGCAAAGTCTGACATTTTTTCAGGCTGATTCAGCTAGTTTCCTTGAACATTTCCTAAGCCATGATGAGTATTGTGTTCATCACTTTGAGCCAAAGACAAGATGAAAGCGTCTTCCGCAATGGGATCCAAGCACTACAACATCAATGGAAGAAGTGTGTGAAACGCAAGGTGCTCTATGTTGAAAAATAAATCTCATTTGGTCATATTCCCTTAGAATATCTTGGCCAGCCTATGAATTTTTCAGCCGACCCTTATATGCTGTCATGGCTATCCTGCGTCTCTGCTTGAGCGGGGTACCGCTTAACCACTCCAGATATGGCAGAAGTGGTTTCAAAATCAGTACATACGGAAGAGATGAGAGAGAACATTCTCAGCAAACCAACTTTGTGATTCAAATCAGTGGCCATTTAGTTAGATTTCTCTGCAGATCCTACAATATATTGAAGAGAACCGGGATTTGAAAATGGTAATGAAACGAGTACCTTTGAGGATAACTGTTAAGTAATTTTGGTCAAACCTTCGACTAATCCAAAATCGATCAGCACACAACCGTTTTTACCTGCCATTTCTACGCTGTATCGCAACAGGTGGAGTATGTTACAAATATATCTGATCGGGATCGAGTAGGTCTACACTTCGACGACCAAGCTAACAACAAGAAACATCAACTTTTTTGCTAGCACCTTGGTAAAAATCTTAAACTCAGCATTTAGTATGTGCTAGAAATTGTCAATATGGTTCCCGTCTTCAATCGCTCTCCTTCAGCAAAGCTACTATTTCTCAACAGAAAATTATCCCGTTCTATTGTCAGTTGCAGCTGACACACATTTTTACTACTCCTTGCAGTGCTATATACAGTTATTCTACTCCTCATCTGCTTTCGTTGACAGCTAAGTGAACCGAGCCAGGGACGAAACAACACCCTTTTCATATACGCACTTAAGTATTAATGACATAATACAAACTATCAAACCTTCAACAAAAATGCGACACTTTATTAATTCGACTAAATGTGAAACATGAATACCATTGTAATAATTCCTATTTCAGTTCAATGCTCATTTTGTGATTGGAATACCTTTGGGAAAATATTATATCGAGGTTTCATCACTTAAATGATTATACAGTAGCATTCTGTTGGAATATTTGATATGAAATTTCATTCCTTTATGTGTTACAAGACATGTGTTAGCAAGATCTTATTATGAGTTGAATTTCCTTTATTCGGTGGAACTTACCAAGAACAAAACGCCCATTAACGCTATGAGTCACAGACAAACAGACGGACAAACACAGACACACACACACACACACACACACACACACACACACACACACACACACACACACACACA
>NC_068990.1:41245811-41248539 GCF_001194135.2 Octopus bimaculoides | reverse complement strand
TATATATATATATATATATATATATATATATATATATGTGTGTGTGTGTGTGTGTGTGTATGTATGTATATGTTTGTATATAACAATGGTTTAGAATTTTGTCACAAGGGCAGTAATTTTAGGGGAGGGGATGACTCTAATACATCGACCCCAGTGTTCAACTGGGACTTATTTTATCGACCCCAAAAGGATGAACGGCACAATCGACCTCAGCAGAATTTGAACCCACAACATGAAGATGTACGAAATAATACATGTTTTTTCTTGATATAAAAAGTTGGGCTAGAGCAAATTTCTGCTCAATACCACAAATTTATTTGTCACTTTTTTTTACCTAAACCAGTTGAACATGTCCCTTGGTGGCTGGTAATATGTTTATCTCTGATCACGAGCAGGAATAATGGTGGAGGATCATAGCCATGTGTTGAGAGGAATTCTTTGAGATTTGAATAATTCACTCTGGAAACATAGGTGTTTCGAGCTATTCAACCTGAAGAAAATTTTAACTAAGTCCCAATTGCAAGGTCATGCGCTGTACATCTTGATATAAAGTCATCATGTCACGCACATTTGGTTGTGGTACGTGTACCTGGTGTACCCTTATCAGACGGGTTGTCGACGTTACGCATTTTTCTCAATAATAATAATAATAACGATGATGATGGATGATAATAATAACAATATTAATGTTGATTTCAAATTTTGACACAAGGCCAGCAATTTCGGGGACGGGATAAGTCGATTACATCGACCGCAATGTACAACTGGTACTTGCTAAGCATTTTGCCAGGCGTTCTAAGGATTATGCCAGCTCATCACCCTAATAATAATAATAATAATAATAACAACAGAAAATATGACTACTAGGCACCGCGCTCATCCTACGTAAAACACTTTCAATACAGTGAAAATAAGAACACCGCAACAAACCACAGTACATACCCAAGACACACAGAACTGCGCTCAGCAGTACAGTGAAAGCACGTGATAAAACAATTCTAAATAATAATAATGATGATAATAATAATAATAATAATAATAATAATAATAATAATAATAATAATAATAATAATAATAATAATAATAATAATAACCACAACAGCAACAACAACAATAATAATAATTTCTTGTTAAATCTCATTTAACATTATCCAAACACGCTGTTTAATACAGCAACAACTAATTAAATTGGCTGCCAGCCATGCATTAAATTATGTAAATCAGTCCAACTGTTTTACAGACACTTCTACATTTAGTGACTATAAGCAGCTAATATTTATATATGTATTCCGTATTTGAAAGACGTGAGCACGTGACTTTTGTCAATGAATCATTAAATCCAACTTGATTCGAAAATTCTAAACTAGGTCAAGTCAACTACTCCGGTTTTTTCTGTCCACAGAGAACATAACAGCCATCGTTTAAATTTGAGAAAATTTCATAGCATCAGTTAATATATTTAGTTTACCTTCATATATGTTTATAATTATCCACATAAACTTATTAATAGATTAACTGCATGCATGATACATACATACAGACAGACAGACAAACATGTCATGCATGCGTACGTTCATCCATACCGAAGAACAAAAGATGAACAAGGCGAGGTAAGTTCAGAATCGATGTTATTAGCTTGATAAAACGGCGTGCTGGCAGAATCGTTAGCACGCCGGGCGAACTGCTTAGCGATATTTCGTCTGTCTTTACATTCTGAGATCAAATTCCACCGAGGTCGACTTTGCTGTTCATCCTTTTCAGGTCGATAAATTACGTACCAATTACGTCCTGGGGTCCATCTAATCGACTGGCCCCCTCCCCCAAAATTTCGGGCCTTGTGCTTAGAGTAGAAAAGGATATTATTAGCTTGGTAATCAATGTAACAGAAATCGCTAATTGCCATAACGCTTCAAACATTTTTTTTTTATCGAAAACCGTGGCTATGTGATTAACACGTTTACTTTTCTATAACACGGTTCAGAATTCAGTCCCACTGTGGGGCACCTTGGGCAAATGTCTTCTGCTATAGTTCCGAGTCGACAAAAGCCGTGTGCGTGTATTTAGTAGACGGAAACAGAGAGAAGCCCGCCGAATATATAAACACACACACACACACACGCGCGCATACACACACTCATATATATACATATGTATATATACTGGCCGGCCCAAAAGTAGGTTTACAGTTATGACGTATGCTCTTTGAATTTATTTTAAAACAATTTATTACATTTAAATTTCTATTTTGCAAACTGAAAAGAGAGCTTGACACAATTAACTTAATTAGCATATAACAATGGTTTCATATGTTTTTATAATTAAAGTCTAAACTGTTAATATATAAATGAGAAAGAGATAGTTGAATAACTGCAAACCTACTTTTGGGCCACCCTGTATATATGCGTGTGTGTGTGTGCGTGTGTGTATGTGATGTGTTTCTGTGTGTATGTGATGTGTGTGTGTATGTGATGTATGTGTGTATGTGATGTGTGTGTGTATGTGATGTGTGTGTGTGTATGTACATATGTATGTATGTGTGTATGTATGTGTGTGTGCATGTGTGTGTGTGAATGTGCAGAGACAAATAGAGATTGTTAGGTAGACAAATTAACAGATATACATATATTAACATAGACGTCTATCTATCTATCTATCTATCTATCTATCTATCTAACTGTCTGTCTCTCCCTCCCTCTCTCCCTCTCTCTCTCCCTCTCTCTCTCACTCT
>NC_068990.1:41244306-41245801 GCF_001194135.2 Octopus bimaculoides | reverse complement strand
ATATATATATATATATATATATATATATATATATATAGGCGCAGGAGTGGATGTGTGTGTGTGTTAGTAGCTTGCTTTCCAACCATATGGTTCCGGGTCCAGTCCCACTTGGGCAAGTGACTCCTACTATAGCTTCGGGCCGACCGAAGCCTTTTGAACGTATTTAGTAGACGGAAACTAAAAGAAGCCCGTCGTATATATGTGTATATGTTTGTGTGTCTATGTTTATTCTTCCACCACCGCTTGATCACCGATGTTGATGTGTTTATGCACTCCGCAACTTAGCGGTTCGGCGAAAAAGACCGATAGAATAAGTGCTAGGCTTACAAAGAGTAAGTCCTTGGATCGATGTATTCAACTGAAGGTGGTGCTCCAGCATGGCTGAAGTTAAATGACAAACAAATAAAAGAATAAAAGAATATATATATGTACATATACGCGCGCGCGCGCGCGCGTGCAAGTGGCTGAGAATAAAAGCTTTTTACCACGTTTGCATCAAGTTGAAAATATCTGTTGTATCTTGGAATACCTTACAGCGGGAAACTTAAACGCACACACAAGTCCACATAATTCTTTTCAATGTATTAGGATGTTTTACAAATGCCTCCTTTCCATACTTTGCTCTCCACCACCCAAAAAATCCCGCGCTGCTTATTTTAATCAAACACAAGTTAATTTTACTCACTGGTTTATTGACTTATACTATTTCATCGAGCGTGCATTTTTGTTGTTTTTTAGAATAAGAAATTACTGAAGATGAAGTCTCATATAACGAAATTATCACGGTCTTTCTTTGGTATGCCATCAGTCTATTTTCTGCTCATTCATAATACTTCCTATTCATGTTTAATCTTGACAAGAATTTTGCTGTTTGAAAGTGTTTAAACTATAAACATTTACCTTGGTATTAATATTTTATTTCTAATTTTGTTTTTGCATAGAACAATATACACTTCTAAGCAAAATCTCTTTGACATTTGCAGTCCCTTTGTGAGCTGACAATATCCCCAAACTAGAAGCTGAATATGAACATCCCTCTGTTAGGAATCTATACCTGACTTCTTTGACGCCAAAAAAATTGCTTAGAGAAATTTGGTTCATTTTCTTAGTGAAGTTAATGGATACACAATTTTACTCTCATATCACACATTTTGTACTGCTTCAATGTATCAGAAACCACATTCAGTTTTCTATATCGTAATATATCGCCACATATTTGTAAATGCAGCAAATAAAGAAATTTAGCTATTTTATTTTCTTCTAGCTATCTAGCCATTCACACATACACACACACACACACACGCACACACACACACACATGCATATGTATGTATGTATGTATGTGTGTATGTATGTATGCATGTATATATATATGTATGTGTGTATGTATGTATGTATGCATGAATGCGCATATATTTATGTATGGATATATACATACTCACACACATGTGATATATATATATATATATATATATATATATATATATATATATAT
>NC_068990.1:41242542-41244296 GCF_001194135.2 Octopus bimaculoides | reverse complement strand
TATACTCTCTCTCTCTCTCTCTCTCTCTCTTTCTCTCTATCTCTCTCTCTCTCTCTCTCACACACACACACATACAAATTGATTGCAAAAAAGTATAATCGATATTTTTTAGTACGTTCTGACGCGATTGCAATAAATATTTAAAAGACTTCATTCCAATTCCAGCAGTGGAAATACTCTATTTATTAACAATAATTTCAGTAGAGGCACCACAATGGCATTTACCATGGTAGGAATTATCACCATGTTATATATAAAGAAACTCACTTCAAAGTAAGACGTATGCAGTATTGCTATGATATATTTCTGGAAGGTCGAACGAACTTTTAGAAGCTTTGCTCTTGTTGGTGTTACTGTTGGCCTAGTTGTCGTCGTTGTTGTTGTTGTTGTTGGTGGTGGTAATAGTAGTAGGTGTGGTGGTCGTCGTGGTAGCGGTGGTTGGAGTTTTGTTGCTGTAATTAACTGTTGCAGTTGGTGTTATTATTTTTAATGTTGTTTTTATTATTATTACTTCTCCTGTTGCTCTTCTTTCCGTTCACAAAAAAAAACAACTATTGCTACTAATACTTTTAGCATCGATACCGGCAACAGCAGCAACAGTGGTGATTTCAGTAGTAGTAGTAGTAGTTGTTGTTGCTGTTGCTGTTGTTATAATCAGCCCCCCCCCCACATTATTTTCTCTATTTCATTAAATTATCGATCCTTCGTCCTCATAATCACACTAATCTGCTGACCTCAATATGGATCCACTCTGATCGGATTAACGGCGTTGCTTCTGGGACAGGAAATACTCTGACCACTCCTGTCTGTCTGTTAGTCGGCCTTCTATATGTGTCAGTATGTCTGCCTTTCTATGGGAATACGTATTTAGCTGTGAGTGTTTGTGTGTGTGTGTGTGTGTGTTTGTGTGTGTGTGTGTGAGTGCGCATTATGTGTAGGTCAAGTATCATAACAACTGCTGTAAGTCTCTCTACACACAGATGCCTGTGCATGTGTGTGTGTGTGTGCGTGTGCACACGCGTATGTGTGTGTTAGTGGTTGTATATATGAGAGTATTTATCTACATATTCCAGAGTGTGTTTACGTGTGTACGCGTACATGTAAGAGTATATATGTACCTATATATATATATGTGTGTGTGCATGTATACATGTGCGTGTGTGTGTGTGAATGTATTAGTGTGCATGTCTATGTGTGTTTAAGCGTGTTATGAACCAACAGTTAATATTTTAATTGTAACGATATTAATAATTATATCTCTTAAAATCCCAACTCGAAGTCCCAGGAGAATGACTAACCTGCTGGTGGGAAGCGAACCTCCATATGTAGGGGCAATCACGGTTCCTATTACACTCACACAGTTTCTCTATCTCTCTCTATCTCTCTCTCTCTCCCTCTCTCTCTCTATTTCTTTCTCTCCCCCCCTCACTCTCTCTCTTCCTCTCTCTATCTTCTCTGTTTCTATTCCTCGCAAACCTTTTCTCTCTTCTTCCTCTCTTTCCTTCTCTCTCCCGTACTCTTACTCTATCACTCTCTTTTCCATATTAGATATAAACGTATATCTATTTTCATTGAACTTTTAACCTCCACAATGTTCTCGTTTGCATCTCCGGAAATTCATCTGCAACTTAGCTCTGCGTAAGTTCTTGTATTCTATATGGGTGTATGTGAGTACGTGCATATATGTATGTGTATACATGTGTGAGTGTGTGTGTGTGTGTGTGTGTGTGTGTGTGTGTGTGTGTGTGTGTGTG
>NC_068990.1:41239816-41241578 GCF_001194135.2 Octopus bimaculoides | reverse complement strand
GTATAGAGGAATATATTATTTTATTTAAAAGAGTTCCAACTCTGAACTCTTTTAAATAAAATAAAATTTTATATATATATATATATATATATATATATACACACACACACGAATGCACACAAATAATTACGTGTATATCTACTCGTAAGTGTTTGTATAACTGTGTGTTTATATATATAAATATATACAAATTTATATATATATTTATATATACATACATATATGGCATAATGTTTATTTAGGATATTCGACGCACGATCGTAAGGTCGAGAGTTCAATTCCCGGTGACGCGTTGTGTCCTTGAGTAAGACACTTTATTTCACGTTGCTTCAGTCCACTCAGCTGTCAAATATGAGTAGTACCTGTATTTCAAAGGGCCTGCCTTGTGACATTCTGCGTCAAGCTGAATCTGCTTGAGAACTGCGTAAAGGCTGCACGTGTCTGTGGATTTCTCAACCAATTGCAAGTTAATTTCACGAGCAGGCTATTGCCCGTTACAGGTAATAGGTGATTGGTGTTTACAATATTGCAGTAAGTAAATAATTGTAATTAATAGATGGGCATTTTATTAGGATAAGCTATTAATTAGTACAATTAACATAATCTTAAGAACTATTATGATTACTTCTAAACGTAATGGCACTATCACTCCCTCTTTTTCTAGACATACTGGCATATCCCGTTATGGTAAAATATTTATTTTACTTTTTATTATTTTTACACACTGTTACCCCTAAAGAAAGAGTAACATGCCAAATAATATTTCTAGTGTAGTCATTTACTCAATGTCCTGAAGCGCTACACTGCAAAATGGTATGATTTAAATATATTAAGCCTTCATTCCACTTCTCGAGGCTCTTCATCTTTTCTTTTCTTTTATGCATTTTTCTTTACTCTGATGAAGCTCCACGTTCCAGATCGGATGTGTTACAAAATATGACGAATATTATTCTTGGAATTTTCAATGGTAACACCGTCGAACACTGGAAGCAGAAACGGTGATCAAGATTTCTCCATTTTCTGCTTAATTTAAATTTGATTCCTGATAAACTCATGTTTATTTTTGTCATTGCCTGTATCCTATAAGCATAACATGTGTGCATATGTACGCTCAGGTTAACATAGGTAAGTATACTGGTAGTAAAATGGATTTTTACCCCTTAGACGGTTTTTCTGTGTGTTTGTGTGTGTATGTGTGTGTGTGTGTGTGTATGTGTGCGTGCGTGCGTGCGTGCGTGTGTGTGCGTAAATTTATATATTAGTATATACATATACACATGAACTTACATGCTTATACGTAGACAGGCTTAACTCAGTCAATTTCGCTTTGATTATTCCCAATTCTATATTTTCTCGTCTTTCTCTTTATGCTTTATTCCGATGAAGGGAAAATGTCCGAAACGTCATCGTTATTTTTTTCCGTTTCTTGGGTATGAAACTCATAATTTTGATCGGTAACTTACTCTGTTGGTTTTATTCTAGGTTTCCTTGTTCTTTCATTAACTTTATACAAACACTTATATGTGCATAAGCCATACATACACACACATGTATAGACACATACAGTGATATGTCTACGCACAAACATAAATACATAAGTACATACATAATTATTCTTTTCTATCACAAACAGCTACATCAAGTTATATGCATGCATGCATGCATGCATACATACATACACACATACATATATACATACATACATGCATGCATATATACATTGTACGAACATGCATAGTACGTACATCTAAACGTGCATATA
>NC_068990.1:41235527-41239551 GCF_001194135.2 Octopus bimaculoides | reverse complement strand
TATATACGCACGCACATACACATGTACTAACATACATAGACATACTTAAAGAAAATGGCAGCTAAAAACACGTATATATGTAAGTAAGTAGATAGTAGGTAAAATAAGTCGGTAAGTAAGTAGTTTGGGTGGTGGTTAGTAGCTAGCTAGGTGGTACTGTAGGTAGAAGGATACTAGAGAAGTAAAGTGGTGATGTGGTTGTGGCGTATATAGGTATATAGATACATTATTTATAGATATGAATATAGGATTCAAAACAACTTAAAATAATTCTCTTGAAAAGAGACTTCTGAAATATGCTGGAATCAGAGCTGAAATCAATAATTTTTCCTATCGAATTTAATCTTGTGATGATAGCCAATTAGAAAAAAATTTCATTTCCCGACAGATATATATGACCTGCTTGCAGGAATAATGAAAAAAAAAAGAAAGAAAAACAAATATAATAAATGGCATGGACCAATTTCCCTCCTACTTAGTTACTTCGTCTTACTAATTCACTTGTCTATGCCGTCTATCTGTCTATCTATCTATCTATTTATCTATCTATCTATCTATCTATCTATCTATCTATCTATCTATCTATCTATCTGTTTCTCTGTCTATCCGCTGTCTGTCTTACTGTCTATCTCATACAGCTTATTTTTTCTAAATTCCCCTCCCCTCTCATACACACATACATGCATGCACACAGACATACATGCACGTACGCACTCACATACATGTTTGTGCTTTCGTCTGTGTACAAGTGTGTGTGTCCACTTAGCTTCGCATATATACGGATCTGATTCAAGAAATATGTCTGTACATACATGTTGTGAAGGCGTATGACCTAGTGGTAAGGGTGCTAGGACCCCTCATCATAAGGCTGTGCGTTCGATTTCTGGATCAGGCCGCGAATTGTATCCCTGAGCAAGACATGTTGTTTCGTTTTGCTCTAGTTTTCTTAGTTGTCAAAGAGTACTAGCCACGTACTGTTGCAGGCTCCCTTCCTCCAGCAATCGCATATTTGACGTTTCACCGCTGGTTCAAGGGCGGGGATTCGCTGCGCGGTTGCAACTGTATATTATATACGAATTACTCTAAAACAATTACCGTAAACTTATTACAAACTGCAATATCATACTCCCTTCAGAATGATGGCTATACGTATATGCATACGTAAGAAAATGTGTGCACGTATATAAACACAGTATATCTATATACATGTATGACTGTATGCTTTTAAATACATGGATCTATATGAATGCGTGTGTGTTTAGTAGTATTTATACATGTGTATGTTTAATGTGCACATCTGAAGATACGTATACAAACAGCTTTTATTCTAATTAGGTATTATTAAATATAATATATTTAAAAGCATATTAAAAATAATAATGGTTTGGTCTACAACGATGCTCCAGCTGGCCTGGAAATAAATTTTAATTGACTTATGTCCCCTCTTGTTGTCTCTCTCTCTCTTTCTCTCTCTCTCTCAGTCTCACCCTCTCTCCTTATCTCTCCATGAGCTCAACGACTGATTGGCCAAACCTTTACGCTAAGTTCAACAGGTCTTTATTGTAAAAACTCTTGAATGATAAGAAGCACAGTATATTCATATAAGACTTGAACTCATCACTAATATTCTGTTGCGTCCGATACTGCGATTTAGACATCTATCTGCTATTGACTGACTTCGCATACGCGAGTAAATAATCAAAATTAATACTAATTGAGTCAACGAGCGAGACCAGTAGCAAGCAATTCCTTCCTAAATCACATCCTATCGTCTTTATAAAATTAAATGACACTTTGCATCATTTGCAGATTAAATTGACCATACCTCTAAACTAATGATGCATCTATGTGGTCACTCAAGCAGTTAGAAATAGCAACCAAAGTACCTACTGTCGTATCTTCTACATTCTCAACCAGTGTCGTTTTCAATATGTGTTTAGTGTACTCTGTGTAATAATACAGGGTTGAAATGAACTGTTTACAATACACAAACGCAGGTGTACGCAGCAGCTTTAAAGAAAGGTGTGGTAGTGTCAACTAGAGCAACTTTGAGTATAGCCCTGCTGAACCTGGATTAACTTGAAGCTAAAGAAAGGTAACAAAACGATCGGTTATTATGAATATATTTTCTGATTTCCGAAAGGAAAAGTTAGTCAACAGCCAAAGATGAAAGGAAAATAAAAGAGAAACAGAAACATCATCGTTCCCAAGATGTTCGATTTAGAACTGGAAGAAAAAAAGATAAAAGAAATAAAAAGAAAAGAAAGTTTAATCACAAATAAACACACCCAGACCCAGTGAGGAAGTATTGGTATGGTAGATGAATATGCTGAAAATAGTAACCAAATCTCTCTCAAACCACATTCCACGACCTAAGAAAAGGAACACATTCGATTATGGAAACCTGAGAAAACCCTAAAAAGACGTTATCGTCATGGTTGGATTCTCTTTCAGATTATGTCTGCTCGATCTGAATCGATGATGGCTAAAACGACGATAATGGCAAAAGGTCTCATACAGTAGTACACTGAATAAACAAAATAATAGAGGAGCCAAATCTGCAGGATCAAGTCTGACCTAAGGTTAAATAACAACAGCAACAACAAAAATAACAAACAGAGAAAAAATACGAACTCTGTGGTCGTGAAAGGAAGATCTTTCTTACTATGTCTCCTGATGAAAAACTGACCTGCGAATGAAGAAGAACGGTTATTGGGGAACAAGATGAACAAAGATCATGGGTGACTCGATAAATGGAGAATATGGATGGAAATCTGTAGTAAAATATATATACATATGTATATAGATTGATACACACGCGCGCGTGCACGCATACGTTAGTTTGGTCCAACCAGTCTCTTCCTAAACTGCGTTTCCCCCGAAGGCCCTATTTGCCCACATGAGAAATTCAGACCAGAAAGAGACCAACTCAATCACGATAGAATATGTTATTAATCCCTATTACGATATTGACTTCACTTGTTTCCTATAGTGAAGATTAAACGGGTATTTATATATGTGCGTGTGTGTGTTGTGTGCATGTGTGTGTTGTGTGCGTGTGCGTGTGTGTGTGTGTGTGTGTGTGTGTGTGTGTGTGTGTGTGTGTCTACAGAAATAGGCAGATAGAAAAAGAATGATAATTTCCTTTGTTCTCAGAAGTCAAAGGGACCCTGAAAAGGCTTATGGCATTTGCTCTTGTCCTCCAAATCACGCGCGCATGCGTGCACGCGCTCATACACAAACAAACACATATATACATATATACATACGTACATACATATACACATACGTAAAGAAATGGTACCGTCAACATGGGACGTGCATGCACTGAGAACCGTTCAAAAATGCCTTTTTGAACATTTTCTACTATAATAACACTGATTTCGCCAATCCAGGTAACTGGCTTATTTCTTGTTATAAATAAGAGAAATACCTTTTACTTACAAACTTAGCTTTATTCATAAAAATGTGTACTTGAGCATGAGGAGGTAGGTATGTTAGCGTAAGGCTTTTAGAAACAATGTTATAAAAGTGAAAAATAGAACCACGGTACCAACGAAATGTATCAACCTACGTACATGTGGTGCCGGCATTACTAGTACATGCCTTATCTTATACATTATAACATCTTTGGCGTCTCTCCTCCTCTTCCACGTGATATACCCACACACGTATGCATGTATGTACGTATGTATGTGTGTATGTACGTATGTACGTATACACTTGCGCACACATATATATCGTATATGTCCATATATATATATATATATATATATATATATATAAACACACATATATATGTATATGTATATATGTATATATGTACACTTATATATATTTATATCAAATAATTTTATAATTTTATACACATGTATGAACATACAGACACCCACACATATTTGTAAGTATACACATAGGTATGCGTGCATGTATGTGCCTGTGCAATATATACACACACACATACACACATAATATTCACAGATACATGTGTACATATGTATATGTCTATATATGTCTAACATAT
>NC_068990.1:41231809-41232785 GCF_001194135.2 Octopus bimaculoides | reverse complement strand
TGATCCGATCAACGGAACAGCCTGCTCGTGAAATTAAAGTGCAAGTGGCTGAACACTCCACAGACACGTGTACCCTTAACGTAGTTCTTGGGGATATTCAGCGTGACACAGTGTGACAAGGCTGACCCTTTGAATTACAGGCACAACAGAAACAGGAATTAAGAGAAAGTTGTGGTGAAAGAGTACAGCAGGGTTCGCCACCATCCCCTGCCGGAGCCTCGTGGAGCTTTAGGTATTTTCGCTCAATAAACACAGACACCGCTTGGTCTAGGAATCGAAACCGCGATCCTCCGACTGCGAGTCCGCTGCCCTAACCACTGGGCCATTGCGCCTTCACTCTTTTGGCATCCATCAGAGCATTAATATGTCAAAGAATGAACTCGTATAGGTTCTAAACAGTTATTAGGGGAATTTTAAGCAATTTTCCAAGTAAACCTGCTGTAGCTTTTTCAACGACGATAGTGGAGGGAAGTGGTACCTCATTGACTGTTCCAAATTATGCCAGAAATGTTCGATTTTAGTGCGATCTGGTGATTTTGAGGGCCAATTCAAGTGATATACTTTTCTTTTGGGCTCTTCGTATGAATCGGCGCGTTAACATCCTGGAAATCTGTGTTACCATAAAGGAGCAATAGGATGGTACGATCATTTCTTTGAATACTTTAGGAGAAGTAGATGCATGACTGTGTATTTCAAATGTTCACTTCATACCTTGAACAAGTATCTTCTGCTATAGTTCCGGACCGACCAATGCCTTCTGAAGGAATTTCTCTGATGGGAGCTGTATCATGCATATAGGATATATATTCTTTTATTTCTTTATTTGTTGCAGTCATTTGACTACGGTCATGCTGGAGCACCGCCTTTAGTCGAACAAATCGACCCCGGTAATTATTCTTTGTAAGCGTAATACTTATTCTATCGGTCTTTTTTGCCGAACCGCTAAGGTACGGGGACGAAACACACCAACATCGGC